>NC_056747.1:242670126-242970126 GCF_019279795.1 Protopterus annectens | reverse complement strand
TATTTGGCAGACAATCAGCTAAACTGTTTTAAAACCCTACAAGAAAAAAGTAAGTAGTTCCAGGACTTAAAGCACTTACTGGTCTCTCCAGTACCCAAATTTTACAGAAATTACCCAGCCAAAACTTGTTTTGTCAGGAGAGCCCCTGCTTCCCACCTCCTCTTCCACTTCCAGACACAGGAAAGGCTCCAGGAAGGATCCCTCCCCAACGGCAACCCCCTCTCAGCCTTCCAATAGACAGCCCTTTCAAGACAGGAACAATAATACACGACTGCCTCAGCCACCTTTCCCTCTTATCCCGCCTCTCTCACAGTTTTCCCCTCTGGAAAAAGGTCACTACAAACCGCTGGGTCCTGGCAATAGTGGAAAAAAGATACTTCATGTCATGGCAAGAAAAAAACATACCATTAGGTATCCCCTTCCCTCCAAAGAACCAACTTCACCTAATTCCACAGGTTATCCAAGACCTTCTCACCCAAGGGACCATCGAAACTTCCCGCAGGCCAAGAAGGAAGAGGGTTTTACTTCGGGTTATTCCAGGTGCCAAAAAAGGACGGCCCTTGGAGGCCCATCCTAGATCTATCCTTCCTAAACCTCTTTCTGAAGGTCCCTTCCTTCAGAATGCTATCTCTTCAAAACCTACTTCCACTATTGCCACCCAAAGCTTTCATGGCCACTTTGGACCTGAAGGAGACATACTTATCTACCCATAACACAGGAAGTATCTGCACTTTGCTGGACCCTACTCACACTTTCAGTTCACTGCCATGCCCTTTGGTTTATCCACTGCACCATGAGTCTTCAAGCAATGCCTAGCTTCAGCAATAGCCTACTACAAAACAAAGGGCATTCAGATTTACCCCTGCCTAGATGACCTCATTCTAGCAGAAGGGGCAGTCACCCTCAAAGATCATCTTCTCTTCTCCATGTCCCTTCTCCAGAGTTTGGGATTCACCCTCAACCTTGCAAAGTCATCACTCTCTCCAGCTCAGAACAAAATTTTCCTAAGCTGCAGAATCGGGACCGACTTGATGAAGGCCTCCCTTCCTCAGGACAAGGTCTCCTCCCTAGTCAGCAACTTCCAGGACCTCCTCCAAGTCCACCACCTGTCGGCCAGGAATTTAGTATGCTTCCTAGGTCTCATGGCAGCCACAATTCCTATGCCGCCCTTGGCCAGGCTGCACATGAGGAAGTTCCAGTGGTACCTGAAAAATGTCTGGTGACAACGCAGCCATCCCCTGGACTTTCAGGTGCCATTCCTACCATGCCTAAAAACAGAACTGAAATGGTAAATCCAGCAGGTGCAACTAAACCCAGGCCTACCCCTGCAAACCCTCATGCCAATACAGTGCATGCACACAGATGCTTATGATCTAGGCTGGAGTGCAGCTATGAATGGCCTCAAAATCCAGGCCCTATGGGAGCCCTCCCTCCAGAAAAAACAGTCCACCTAGCCCTACCTGCATTTTTCCCCCTCATGCAACCTGGACCCCTACAAATCTTCACAGACAACACAACTGTGATGTGGTATATCAACAAATAGGGGGGGACCAGGCCTTACCTGCTCTGCAGGCTAACAATGCAGGTAGGGGAATTAGCCTCTCAGAACAACATATCGCTGCAGGCAGTTTATATTCCATCCCCGGACAACCATCAGGCGGATGTCCTCAGCAGATCATTCTCTCTGCATCACGAATGGATGTTGCACAGAGATGTCTTCTTAGACTAGTAAAGGCAGGAAACGAGCGCAAACAAAGGCTTTTAAATCAGAAGGTTGAAAGAGATGGAAAAGCTTCCCAAACGGCAAATAAACTATAATTTCTGGGCCAGAAACCACTCCTCCTGTGTTAGATAGGTTACCTAGTGCTTACCACTCCTAATCTAGAAGGCTTCCCTCCAACACAGAAAGGCTTGGGGGGCTCAGAAGCTTACCAACATTCCTGGATACAGCAAGGCTGCATCTGGACTTGACTAGTTACAGGAAAGGCTGGAAACAAGCTTAGCATTTTTTTTTCGGAGTGAAAAGCAGCTAAAACAGCAGTAAATACAATTCAAATTGTAGTGCAGGCCAGCACACCCGAGTGTGTAGCAACACTACGGCGAATACAGTTCAAATAAATGCAATTAGATTAACAAATGACTAAAAAACAAATGCAGAAGGCAGTAAATTAGAAGGCTACTAACAAGCAGTAATAAGTGCAGAGTAAGAGCGACTGAACAGATAACAGCACGCAGAAGAGCAAATAAGACAGTTACAGTAAGAGCAGCTGAATAAAATACATATAAATTTTATTTATTTATTTATTTTTTGAGGGAGGGAACAGAGCAGGATTACGAGGCTACAGGGGTTGTCCTTCCCAAATGCTATGTTTGTACACAGTAGGAGTGCCTGAAATCAGAATATGATCTCACTGCACTCAGTTGAGTGAGCAAATGAGATGGGCCCAGAAGGAGTACCCAATACAAATCTACAAGAGGGGTGGGCAATTTCAAAGCCACCAACATTAACACCAAAACAAGAACAGGGAGGGTGGGTGGAGAACTAACTATAGAGAGACAGCCACAACTTCAGCCGAGTTAATATTCAGTGAAAAACACAAATAAACAAATAAATTAAATACAGTACTATATGCAAAAGAGCAGATAAAAGTGTACTTAAATTCACTTATACGTCCAGTTGATTTCAGGTAGAAGTTAGTCTGCGGGAGGTTGGTTGGAGTGTAGGGCATTGTGGGTAGTGGGAGAAGCTTGAAACTTGGATCCTAGTCTGAAGAAATGTGTCTGAGTCGGATCCGAGGACGGATCCGTAACCCCTATGTGAGGAGAAATGAAAGAAGACAACACAGATACCAAGTTATGGTAAGTACATAACTAATAATTTTATATATATTAACTTTTTAACCAGTCTTTCAGCATTGTATGCCCTTCTTTGTAATCAGAGATGGGAAAGTAGACTCCGTAATTGTGTAGCTGTTTACTGAATTTATGTATTTTAATAGGGCTGGTCACATGCTTTCATATATTAAGCAACCTAAGAAGTTTGTAGTATCTCGTGTTTGTCTTTCTCCACTATCCTTTAGAAAGTATTAAAAGCTGACCTTAACCCTTTTAAAAGGAAATGAAAAACAGATCATCATTTGAAGGACTTGTATTTATTAATATGCAGTGATATCAAGGGTTTTGGTGCAAGGCTGCTTGTCTTCTGTTTCTGAAACCTTCTGCTACCACAAGATGGCGATGTTATCCAGTGACCTGTATGAGTACTACGAAGCTGGAACATACAGCTATGTGAAAAAGCAGTCTTGGCTGTATGGACGCAGTGTTAATAGTAAATGGATATAGAGAGTCCCAGTTGATGTACTAGCGAGTATACTGTGCATTAGTTGTGACTTGAGGGAAAAGAACATTAATAAGAGACTGACTGTGTAATGAAGGATTCAGTAATATTAATGGGATGTTGTAGTTAGTTTAGTTATTGGATATGTGTACAACAGAATGATTATCTTCAAACAAATGAAATAGTGGGCCCACACTTGAATCTGGTTTTAATATTAATTTGGTTGGGGAGGCATTAATTATGCCTACACATGCATGACTTGGGATAGACAACAAAAGCTGTCATTCTGAACAAGGATGGGAGTTAACAGATGTTCTGAGAAAATCGTTACTTGGATTTCAAGCACTTTGTATTTTGCAACCCCTTCAATTCCCAGCTAAAATGCAACAGCCCTTTTCATTAGTGCTTAGCCAAAGGAACGTGCTCACACTCATTCATCCTTTTGGCCTGTTGTCCAGCAGAGCTGTAAACTGAAAACTGCTGTACGGAATACAGAAAGAATAGGCACTGGGGAGGTCAGAGCAGCATAGGTGTTCTTGTGGTGACAGTGCAAGTGAACCTCGCGATGTTCGTGTTACACTGCTGCAGTCATTACACTTGGGTTATCTGCCGTCAGGCGGTCCCACAGTCGGCCTGAGTTCCAAAGTCTTGGGCCGGCGTCGTTTGCGGTCGCTTCTTCCCTGACGTCAGGGTGATAGGGGTATAGAAGAGGCAGCCAACGCCATTTTCTTCAGTCTTTCTTGCTGCGCGGTGCCCAAAGCAGAAGCAGTTCGCAAGTGCTGGTCAGCCGACTCCTGAGATTTTCAATCCGAATTTCAGAACCGAAGTCTTCTATAAAGCTAAGTACCCCGTTGGGGAAACTTTTTCTTGCCTCAGACCGATGTCAGTAAAAGTTAATAATTGTATTTCTTGTGGGAAGCAAATACCTCATAAAAATTTTCATTCTTACTGTATTCCATGCCTAGGCCCAGACCACAATGTCACTGGTTGTCGGTTTTGTGCTAGGTTTAAAAAGCGCACTATTAAACGTCGGTTTGATTTTGCCCGACATTACTTTAGCAGAAAATTCAATTAAGCCATGCTGTCGGAGCAACCGACGACCGAAATACATAAGAAGCGCAAAGACAAGGACAAGCATCCGAGACCCAGACCTGACGACGAGGCCTCTCTGCTAGGCCAGTCGCCGGTTCTCCGGTTTTCAGCGAGGCGCCTTCACAGCCCCTGACGACCGCTGCTTTACAACCACAGGCTGCCTCTGACTACCAAGCGGAGATGAATGGGCTTCCGGATACTCTACCTTTAGGCCCTACCGAGACTATCCCTGAAGAGGGATCCAGAGCAGTTGAACAGCCCTCAGCTGCGGAAGGTGTCTTCAGACTGACTACACTAACTATCAAATCTTATGCTAAGTCTAAAACTCCTTTAAAAGTAAAGAAGCCAGCACAGCATTCCCCAGTACAGGCCCTCATGCCTAAGAAACAGATGCTCAAAAATGTCCGAAGACTTAATTACTTTGATTAGGGGTTCCCATCCCCCTCCTGATAAAAGGCCTAGACAGGAGGAAGACTATGACTCATCTGACCAGGTTTCCTTTTCCTCGGGTTCCTCTGCAGATCAGGAAAACTCACTTCCCCCATATGAGGATTCTGATGCTGAAGAATCAATCCCTTCAGCCTCTCCTCCAGAGGACTACTCTTTTGGGGAAACCTTGCATACCATGAGGGAACATTTTCACTGGGAGGGCCAGGATTACTCAGAATCCAAGAAAAGGCTCAGAGAGTCCCTCTTATTGCCTCAGCACAGACCCCTTGCTATTCCACTAGTATTAGACATTGTGGATGATGTTTACTCAAAATCTAGTTTAAATCCTGATTCTTTACCTCCAGCCCCAGTCAAACCAGACAGATACTACAGAGTCCCTGACTCTCACAAATTTCTATACAAAAGCCCTGTTGCTGACCCAGAAACCATTTCCCAGGGTCCCAAAGGAGTTAAGGCCTCTACAGCTAAAAATCCAGTTCCCTCTGGGATTCTAGAGCATTAGATAGATGGGGAAAGAAAGTATACACTTCAGCTACTCTAGCAATGAGGGCCTTAAATTGCCAGTTTCACATGCTGAAATATCAGCAATATTTGATGTCTCAATTAAAGCAAAAAATGCTTCCAAATTCAGAGCTTCCTGACTATAAGGAAATGCAGGATTTATTGCATGCAGCAGAACAAGTGGGCAAACATACCTTGCAATGTGGATTTGATTCTTTAGAAGCCTCTTGTAGGGCAGCAGTTACAGGGTCTGTCATCTGTAGGCATGCTTGGTTAAAAGAACAAAGTTTACCTGATCATGTTAAAGCAAAATTATTGGATGCACCTTTACAGCAGGATGTTTTATTTGGAAACAAATCTGTCCAAATGAGCACCCAAATAAGAGAAAGAACGCTGAGGAACGATGTAGGTTGACGAAAAAAGAAATTTATTAACACTGTCAATACAAATCTGCGTTTTCGTATATCCCACTTCATCAGATAAATACATATAATACAAGTACTGTTTAAATAGCGTGATGAACATCAAACAACTGTTCTCATTGGTTATCCAACATTTAAAATTTAAAATGGTAGTAACATTTAAAACATATCAAGAATATAGATATAAGCAAGTAAAACATACATAATAATACCCTAAATTCATCTATCAGAACAATATAAATATAAATAACTCTTCTAACAATGAATAAATGAAAAATAGAATATATAAAAATAACTTTTACATGTACAAATTCGTGTGGATGAAAAATCTGTATCTACATATGCCCTCTAGTGGTACATGTTAAAATACCATAAATAATTATTACTACAATTTAGCTGATCTGAGTGTTAAAACTGGCATAATGGATAACATTTCATTTAAACCGGGATTCCTGTTGGCCTCAAGTGTAATTTGCCAAAACAGTTCCCTATATTCCAGCTTTGCCTCCCACATACCTCCCCTGATTTCCCTGGGAACCACTTCAAGAACAAAAAAGGAAAATATAGATAGTGGACAGGACTTCCTATGGAGAAATAGTGCATATTATAAGATATTATAGACAGAAAGTATGATCTTATTAATTATGTACCACCTGAATGCAGTACTCACAATGTTCTTACTTATAAAGAGAATCTGGACCGTTTGTATGTTTTGATGGATAAATATAAGGGTTTTGAATGTGACAATGTTTATTTTAATGAATGTCTACAACATAAAATTGTCCCCAAGGTTTGAGAATCTGGAAATTTCCCAATAGGGTTCAACCTGGTTCTGATTTTCATGCTAATCTCATTAAAATATTTGATAAATGTGGATTAGAAGTAGTTAGAACTATTAAGGAAGAGAATGAAAAGGAAAAAACTTTTTTATTGAAGGAAATGGAAAAGCTGAATGATAATATTTTGAATGATTTACTGTTTACAGTGGAAGAGGAGAAAGCTAAATACCATGAAATCTTTATACAAATAGATAGGAAATGTACTATTAACATGAATAGAAAACATGGTAAAATACAAAAGGATTTAAGGGAATACAAAGAAGGTTTTGCCTAGCCACCCCCTAAACCATTCAAAAAGTTTTCTATTAAAGAAAAGGATAATTTAAGAGACATGAATGTTATGGAAGGGGACAGATATAGGGATGTTGATGCTGAACAACAGGTTCAACAACCAGAAAGACAGGGGGAATTCCCTTTAGATTACCCTCCCCTCCCAAGGAGGTCGGACAGAGTACGAAACAAGCTCAGGACTGTTTACAATTACAATTACCCTCAACACCGATAGGAAATGAAACAGGGACCACCATTAACGGTGGAGAAGATTACTTTTCTGTGGTTGACAATGTTTACACCTACCAGGGATACAGTATTTTTAATTATAGTCATATTTCTATTGATTTGGAACATTTGAATTTATTTTCAAATGGTTTCAAGTATGTGCCATATAGGAAAACGGACTTGGTAAAAACCATTATAGATTTAAAACTGTTTATCAGAAAAAAGAATTTAGCTTTAATTTTTGGAAACACAGATTCAGATTTTGTTTCAAATTCAGTTTTAAAGAGAAAATGAACCTTTAACCCTCCGTTACACCCCCAATTGAAAAACCTGGAGACTATTTTAGAGAGGGAAATCGGAAAGGAGGTACAAAATCACAAAGTGAGTTCTAATTTAACATTAATGGAAAGACAATATCTGGATGAATTAAAAACAGATCGTACCATCAGAATTATGCAACCAGATAAAGGGGGTGGCACAGTTCTGATGGATACAATTATTTATGAATCTAAAATGAAAGATGAGTTACAAAATACCCACAAATATTGCTTAGCATCAGTTAATGAAGTGAATATAGCTAACTCAAAAATACATATGCTATTCAATGATTTATTACTGGAAGGTTCTCTAGATTTGGATACACATAAGTTTTTGTATAACAAATTTCCTAGGGTACCTTCAGTATTTGGAATTCTAAGGTCCACAAAAATTCCAAGGACCCACCTTTAAGGTTGGTAGTTTCTTCCGAAGGGTCCATAACTTCCTTTATTTCTAAATGTTTGGATGATAAATTTAAAAAACTAGCGTACCAGGGCTCTGCAGTACTAAAAGATTCATGGGATCTATTAAGACTTCTAAAATGTGAATTAAGCCACGATTCATTAATGTTTATCACAATGGACGTTGTGGATCTATATGGTAGTATACCACATGAATTAGGTTTAAACTGGTTGGAAGAATATATGTTAAAATATGGAAAATTTTCTAATAAGGACTTCAATAATATTCTTGTGTTTATGGAAATAGTTTTAAACAATAATTTTATGTATTTTGAGGGAGAGTTTTACAAACAAATTAAATGAGTGGCAATGGGAGCAGGATGTGCTCCTACTTTTGCTAATATTGTACTTTCTTGGTGGGAAGATCAATACATTTTGAACAGTGAATTTAAAAGTTGTTGGACACTATATAAACGTTTCCTGGATGATATATGTATTTTATGGACCGATACAGAGAAAAAATTCATGGAATTTTTGAAATACATTAGGACTACTACACATTTCCTGGATTTCACATATAATATTGACTATGATGCATTAAATTTTTTGGATATTAGTGTTTCTAAGGAAATGGGTAGTTTTAGTTCAAAAATATTCAGGAAACAAACCTTTTCTAACTCTTATTTGCATTTCAACAGTGGTCATCCTTACTTTCAGAAGAAAAATCTTATTAAAGGGCAGCTGGTTTGGATCAGTCGGATGACATGAAATGATACAGAATTTACAGCTGAAAGTAAAAGGGTTTGTGACATTTTCGAAAGGAGGGGTTATCCAAGGGACATTATATGCCAGGTAGAAAAAGAGGTTTCTGTTGGTAGAAAAGGTAGGTTTGGACCTATTTTAGGTAAGGACATAGTTTACCTTCCTAATACTAATGAACCAATTCCTAAAAAAGATGAAAAGGACCCTAAAGAGACTTATATCCTTGATTATAATGGAGATTCTAACATTATAAAAAAAATAGTGAATAGGGAATGGGATAGATTTCAACAAATTTCTCATATAGATCCCAAAGTATTAGGGCCCTTATACTTTATATACAGACAGGATTTGAATTTTAAGAACATGTTTGAATTTGGAAGTCGAAAAAATAACACCAGTTGCCGTTTAAAATACGGCACATATAAGTGTGGAATGTGTTCTCAATGTTCGTATACAGTGAATGCTCCTTCTATAGAGATTCCCAGTAGGAATAGGAACATCACAAACAAGGTACATGCAAATTGTAATAGTTCAGGTTTAGTTTATCTAGCTACATTCAAGGTTTGTAACTCATTTTACGTAGGGAAAACTGAAAGGAAACTCAGGACTAGGATTTATGAACACAATTACGAGATTAATAAGGCGAACCCTAGAAATGCACAATTTCGCCATAGGAAGTCCTGTCCACTATCTATATTTTCCTTTTTTGTTCTTGAAGTGGTTCCCAGGGAAATCAGGGGAGGTATGTGGGAGGCAAAGCTGGAATATAGGGAACTGTTTTGGCAAATTACACTTGAGGCCAACAGGAATCCTGGTTTAAATGAAATGTTATCCATTATGCCAGTTTTAAAACTCAGATCAGCTAAATTGTAGTAATAATTATTTATGGTATTTTAACATGTACCACTAGAGGGCATATGTAGATACAGATTTTTCATCCACACGAATTTGTACATGTAAAAGTTATTTTTATATATTATATTTTTCATTTATTCATTGTTAGAAGAGTTATATATATTTATATTGTTCTGATAGATGAATTTAGGGTATTATTATGTATGTTTTATTTGTTTATATCTATATTCTTGATATGTTTTAAATGTTACTACCATTTTAAATTTTAAATGTTGGATAACCAATGAGATCAGTTGTTTGATGTTCATCATGCTATTTAAACAGTACTTGTATTATGTGTATTTTATCTGATGAAGTGGGATATACGAAAACGCAGATTTGTATTGACAGCGTTAATAAATTTCTTTTTTCGTCAACCTACATCGTTCCTCAGCGTTCTTTCTCTTATTTGGGTGCTCATTTGGACAGATTTGTTTCTTTGGTTCTCTGTTAGCCATATCGTGGCTTACTAATGTTTTATTTGGAGTCAAAGCAGAAGTAGTATTAAAGAAAATGGAGGATAAGGCAAAATCAATGCAAACGGTCAAGGATTTCTTACAGGTGCAGCCCCCTCGTTTTAGCAGAAATTGGCCAACTAAAAATTGGTCCTTTCCAAGTTCAGACAGACCTCAGAGGGGCAGATACAGACGCCCAAGAGGCAGAGGGTCAGCCACAAGGCTCTTACAAGCCTCACCAATGGAGTACTTCAACCCAGAAAGGATGGGAAGACAGGCCACAATCCTATAGAAAACAGTCCCAGTGACTTCCCCCTCCGGCTGCCAAGCATCTCTCTCTTGACAGCTCCCTTGGGAGGAAAACTAGCACTTTTGCACACAATTGGCACGTCATCACCCAAGACAAATGGGTTCTAAATATTGTATCTCAAGGTTCCAGGTTCCACTTTCACACTTTACCAAAGCTAAAAGGAATGCCAAACCTGCCACCAAATCAATGGGCAGAGGCTCAAAAACAAGTTACAACACTCATGAACACGACAGCTATTCAAGAGGTACCAACACAGGAGTAAGGACAAGGATTTTACTCAAGACTCTTTCTGGTTCCCCGAAAGGACAAAGCCTGGAGCCCCATTCTGGACCTTTCTACTCTAAATACTTACCTGGAAGTTCCCAAATTCAAAATGTTGACACTACAGCAACTTCTTCCCATGCTGGGCAAGAAGGCTTGGCTAGTAACGTTGGACCTCAAGGAGGCATACCTGCATGTCCCTATCAGACAAAATTGCAGAAGATACCTCAGATTCTTAGCAGGTTCAATGCATTACCAATTCTCTGCACTGCCCTTTGGCTTATCTACTGCGCCCAGGGTCTTCACAAAATGCCTGGCACCAGTAATTGCTTTTTGCAGACAAAGAGGAATTCAGATATACCCCTACTTGGACGACTGTCTTATTCAAGCAGAAAGCAAGGACATTCTTCTAAAGCATCTGGCGTTTGTAAAAAAACTTACTAAGTTGCCTAGGGTACACAGTAAATGAAAAGAAGTCAAAACTAGTGCCAGCTTAAATATAAAGGCCCAGATGGCTTATCTCACGCCAGACAAACAAAGACAACTGACTCAATACTTTCAATTGATGGCAACAAAAACCCAACTCCCTGCAAGAAAAATTCTGCAGGCCTTGGGGTTCATGACATCTTGCATACTACTAATTCCATATGCCAGACTGCATATGAGGAAGTTACAATGGTATCTGAAAAGCGTATGGACTCAGCACAGCCACAGTTTGGAAGCAATAATACCACTCATCCCCTGCCTTCAACAGGAGTTTCAATGGTGGGCACAAGCATGTCACCGCAACAAGGGACAGCCTTTCACCTTACCCACAGCCAGGCAGACAATAACAACGGATGCATCGGATTACGCCTGGGGAGCACACATGGCAGGGCAATGTATTCAGGGCAAGTGGACCACAGACCAAATGCATCTCCACATCAATCAAAAAGAGATGCTAGCTGTACAAAATGCCCTAACTGCTTTCAAGGACCTTCTACATCCAGGACAATTGCTACTAAAGATGGCCAACACCACATTGATGTGGTACATAAACAAACAAGGGGGCACACATTCCTACCGCCTATGCAGGCAAGCAATGAGTTTGTGGAATACAGCACTGACCTATCCGGTTCAACTGCAAGCACAATTCCTGCCAAGAAAGAAAAATACACTGGCAGACGATCTAAGCAGAAATATCGTGGATCCTCACGAGTGGAAACTAAATCCACAAGTATTCACAATGATAACTCAGAAATGGGGGAGCCCAGACATAGATCTTTTTGCCTCCCCCCTGAACTACCAACTACAGAAATTTTGCACAAGGACTTACCACACACAAGCGTGGAAAGTGGACGCCCTATCATTCAGTTAGAAAACACTAAAAGTTTATGCCTTCCCACCACTGCCTCTTCTGGCAAAGGTACTCCTGAAAGCCAGACTAGGGAGGCCACAAATGATCTTCATTGCTCCGGACTGGCCACAACAGCACTGGTATCCAATATTAAGGAACATGGCTCAAGGCCCAGCAGGGATTTTACCTCCAATACCTCATCTTCTGACTCAGCAAAACAATAAGATCCTGCACAGCCAGCTCAAAACTTTAAATCTAGCTGCATGGCAGATTATTTAACCAAACAGTCAACACTCCCCTCTAAAGCTGTTATGGATGTCATTTTGGAGGCCAGGAGACCCAGTACCAGGAAATCTTACTCAGAAAAATGGAAATGATTCTGCGCCTGGAACCAGACTCAAGGCCTAAACCCTCTTGTCCCAAATATTCCTCAGATATTACAATACTTAACTGAGATGCTGGATAAAGGCCTTTCCTTTTCTTCTATTAAGATCAACGCTTCAGCTATTTCAGCTCATTACAACACAGATCCTCCTATTTTTTCACATCCATTACTGAGACAATACCTCAGAGGGGCTAAGAACATAAGACCGCCCTGGAGAGCACCAACACCAACTTGGGACCTCAACTTTGTTTTGGAAAAACTTACTCTACCACCTTTTGAGCCAGCTTTTTCAGCAGAGTTAAAATTTTTGTCATGGAAAACTGCTCTGCTGCTGGCAATAACTTTAGCACGGAGAGTCGCAGAGTTACAGGCACTAATGGCAATGGAACCTTTCATCATTTTTCATCAAGACAAAGTTTCCTTAAGAACAAAACCCTACCTTTATGCCAAAGGTGGTATCCAGTGTGGCTCTTAACCAAACCATTCATTTGCCCACTTTTTATCCAAATCCCCAGAATAAAGGGGAGAGGCTTCTACTTTCATTGCACATACACAGGCAGTTACGTTTCTACTTGGGCAAAACAAAAGCTTTCAGAAAATCTGACCAACTGTTTGTATCCTATGCTGCAGGATCACAAGGAAAGGCTATTTCAAAACAGACCATTTCAAAATGGATAGGACACTGTATCCGTTTCTGCTACACACAACATGGAAAAACTCTGCCTAGTAACATTAGGCCACATTCCACCAGGGCTACAGCCACCTCAGCAGCCTTTCTTAGAGGAGTACCAACCAAGGATATTTTGGAGGCTGCAACTTGGAGTTCTGTGCACACCTTTACCAAACATTATCACTTACCTCTATACTCAAAAACAGAGCTGGCTTTGCCACTGCAGTTCTGCAGGGCCTCATAGCCACTCCTAACCCTGTATAGACCCAGCCACCCAGCCTCAGCTTTGGGATTCAACCCAAGTGTAATGACTGCAGCAGTGTAACATGATGAACATAGTACAGTTTTGTACCTACCATAAATGTAGATGTTCAAATGTATACACTGCTGCAGTCCAGGTTACCCTCCCTCCATCCCCTCTTTCTTAGCTGGGACTTATCTATACCTTTCTATCCTATACAACCTATGTGGTGTATTTGCTTGTATCTGAAGCTATTGTTTTTATTTATTATGTATGTTTAATTAGCAATATGTATTGCCTTCCTATTTGGGGGCACCTGACATCTGGGGCAAGAAAAACTGAAGAAAATGGTGTTGGCTGCCTCTTTTATACCCCTGTCGCACTGACGTCAGGGAAGAAGCGACCGCAACCGACACTGGACCAAAACTTTGGAACTCAGGCCGACTGCAGGACCACCTGACGGCAGATAACCCAAGTGTAATGACTGCAGCAGTGTATACACTCAAACATTTACATTTATGATAGGTACAAAACTGTACTTTATTAGCTTACAGTGGTGCTTCTTGCTTCTTTCTTTAGGATAGTCTTTATAAACTCTATGCCACTAACTGCAAATAGTTGACCAGGGAAATGCTGCTAGTGAAAAAAATTGCTAAAGCCATCTGTGGACTTTAGTGGCTCAGTACAAGAATTTAGATGAAACTAGAACCTCAGCTGGAGTTCTTTGTTGTACCAGTTATTGGTTAAATCATGATGGTGCTGGGTACAGTGGCTGAAATCCTCCACAGTCTTGCTCTGCTTTAATTCTTTTTTTTTTTTTCCTGTGTCGTTTTCGTAAAAGGCAGGCTTACTGCAGTGATTTGATATTACAGTGTGGTACACATAAGATATTTGAAAGTTTATTTACCATAACCTTACATTCCTTTATGCTGTATCTTCAGGTCAAGATGAAAACCACATTACTGAACCAGATGACTCTTTGATTGATGAATGCTGCTTGCTACCTAGCCAGCTACTTATTCCTGGTATGGACTGGCTGCCAGTCAATGATGGCATCATTACCAAGCTTCAGAACAAGCAGCCAATCAGATTGCAGTTTGGGAAACCACCACTACTGATGGGCCACAGCCTAACCGCACAGTTTGACCCCTTTACAAGGTAATTGGGATTAATACAACTGTTAAGATTTGCTTTGAATTGTTTTTAATAAGGTACTTCACAAAACTTTGTTTTTACCCTGAAGCTTGTTACGTTAAAGTTGCTGGTTATCAGTCTGTCACTGAAGTCTGTCTTGCTGCACAGCTTTTTATAGGTTCGTAGGTGTTTACTAGGAAAACTACTAAAAGGACCTTTTTTAAGGCTAGCCATGCATCCCAAATCTCTGACAAGGTCTGGTACCCTTGATAAATGTCAGCAGGGACTTTGGGGGTGAAATATTTACAAGCAGAAATAGTAAAGATCACTTTTATAAGAATGTTGCCAGGAGATGGAGGACTGAGCATTTGGTGACATCTTACCTTATATGGAATGTAGATTCTGGGCCCTGGCTGTGTGCTGTAATTTGAGGCAGAGAAAGAAAGGAAATGTGTGAAAGGCTTGGCTGGCAGATGGTGTTTGCACCTTATACACATTACAGCATGTGTAAATCCTTAAGGTTTTCCAGCATGCAAACATCCTGGCTTTTTCAGCATTATTTTTTTTGAGTAGGCTATCTGTTTACATTTGAGAGTGATGAGTGTATGTACCAGATTAGTGAAATCTAATTTTGTTGTAACTAATCTAAATTTACAATCCAAATATAGACTGATTTAACTCCTTTTCAGCTCAAACCAAAACAAATTTAAGTGGAAAAATACTCCCCCAAAACAAGTATTATTAATTCCCCAGTATGCTAAAATCCTTATAGTAGGAGATATTCACCCTAATCCTGGCCTCACCCATCACAGTGAACATCAAGACAGTTCTCTTGCACACAGTACACCAACCCTGCAACAGTCCACTCCCATCCCTGGTAATCTGGCTTTTGTTGCCGTAAATGTTAGAAGCATAAGAAATAAAATTTGCTGAACTACATGCCTGAGATTACTCAACACAAGTGTGATATTCTCGCTGCAACTGAAAACTTTGCTTAAATAACTCCAAAATTGCACTTAGTAGGTGTATGTGTGTGTGTGTGTGTGTGTGTGTGTGTGTGTGTGTGTGTGTGTGTGTGTGTGTATATATATATATATATATATATATATATATATATGTATATTGTCCATAATGACTATATAAAGTGGGAAAGTGGTGTTGTTACTCTATTTCCCTACAACTACCACATTTCCCCCTACAACAAACCAATACCAAAATGCAGTTCAACAGAACTTATTACTTTCCTGTAATTAATTAATATAAACAAATTTGTATTACTGTTCTTTACATTTCGCCTGTCGACAATACAGCTATGCTGGAAGATATTCTACATTATAATAATTCCACAAGAAAAAATACTACTAGGTAATGTGTCAGTTGGTTGAACATAAACTCCAACTCTCCCTACATCTACCTTGAACTTATTTGGTTTCACACAATTAATTGATAGCCCCACACATTATAGTAAGACATCAAATTCCTTATTAGACTGAATCTTATTATCAGACGCTAGCAAATACATCACCTCAGGTACAGTGTCTGACTCCTTGGTGAACATCTCCCAATCTACCAGACATCTCGCACATCCAGTTAAACAGCATGTTTATAAAGCAGCATGTAGCCTTTCCAAGTTTAACCCAGAAATGTGCATTACTACCTTACTATCTGTTAACTGGGACTTCCTAAAAATCCTCCCCTTAGATGATACTGTAAATGAATTCAGTACAATTTTCCTGAATATCGTAAATAGCCTTGCACTTAGAAGGAAGAGACTAAAACAAATAATGCAGTTTGGCTAACTAAAAAGAGTTCAATGCTAATGCAGGATAGCAGGATAGAGAAAAAACATAGAAAGAGTGCAAAAAATATAAAACACCACAATATCTTAAACTTAAGAAATCTTTACAACCATACTAAAGATCAAATAAATGATGACAAAAAGTGTACTGTAATAACTTTCAGAATAGTAGTAAACACAATCCTAACAGCCATTAAAAAAATTGTGCAGCCTAGCCAAAAATTCAACCCTGACGTCTCTCCCAATAGCTCATCACTTGAAACCACAATACAGTTCAACTCTTATTTCATAGATAGTATAGCATCTTTAACCAGGGATTCCCCAACATCTTGTCCTAACCCTGCCCAACAGCTACATATTACCACATCCACTTTCACCTTTAAAACTGTGCCCATATATAAAACTACTCTTAAACTCAAACCATGGTCTACTTCAGCTGATGACCTTCCAAGCAGGTACCTTAAAATAGCAGCCAGTAGCATTGCCTGTCATGTCTCAATCCTCATAAGTAGGTTAGTCTGGCAGCCCAATGGTCCATCTCTCTGGAAAACGTCAGGTATTATACCTCTGCACAAAGGAGGAAATTCAACGGACATTGCTAACTTTAGACCTATAGCAAGGTTATCTGCCCCTTTCCAAAATAGTTGAAAAATGTATTCAAAAACAATTGCTAAACTATCTTCTGCAGGAAGGTCTCCTGTCCCGCACACAACATGGCTTCTGTCCTACCCATATTAATAACAGTGCCCTTCTAACCTATATAGATACTGTTAGTAAAGCCAGAGACAATGGTGGCAAACTAGTCTCCTCCTTATTTCTAGACTTGTCTAAAACCTTCAACACAGTTTGTCACAGCAGACTTGTGCTTCAGATGTCCTCATTAGGTCTCTCTCAGCCCACCTTTCTATGGTTCAAATGCTACCTAATAGGTGTCAGTTAAGTGGCACTACACCCTCTCTTCTCCAGTTATCACTGGTGTACCACAGTGTGTTTTTTGTGGTCCCCTCCTCTTTTTAACATTTTCATCAACATCCTCCACACATCCACACACAGTAGGGCCTCTCTAATAGAGTACGCAAATGACTCTACACTCATTTGCACATCTGACATTATGGCACACTGCCAAAAATTACACAGGAAGCTTTAACAACCACTGAAAGTTATGCTCAGCACTAAAAAAAAACACAAACTACCCCCCCAAGTTTTTCTCTCAAGAAAAAAGAAAATTTAAAGTCCTCTGTCTTGATAATGCAACCATTGAAGGAACTTCTCATACCAAATCAGTAGGGATGATAGTAGGTGATGATCTTAAATTCAACCTGCATTTAGAAAATTGTATAAGAAAAACTCATCAAAAACTAGGGATGCTTTATAGAGCCAAAAACTTTCTCATCAACACAATTAAAACTACACTTGCCACTATTTATCTCCTTCCCAGACTTCTTTATGGCACTCCCATCCTGGCCTTCAGGCATCACAAAAATCAAAACTTGAACAAAGCTGTAATAAAGTTGCTAAATTTGCAGCAAATACTCCTTTCAGAACCTACCACTCTGTAGCACTAAAAAGCCTAACTTGGTTAAAACTACCCCATCAACTAACATACATAGCTTCTCACCATCTACAAAACTACCCAGAATCTATCTGCTTGTCCAGCACTATATAACATTCTACGCAACTATGTCCCCATTTGGTCATTACGGTCCAGTGACCAAAAACTAGCTGTCCACAGACCTGTCAAGTCTGGGCCTTGTGTGTATTCCTACCATGTTGCTAAGGCTTGAAAATACTTATTTCTATCCATAAGGTCAATACCCACCCTCCCATCCTTCAAAACTATTCTGAAAGACTTCCTAGCCAAAAACTGGGTCTGTTCTTGCTCAACATCAGGATAAACAATATCCCTAAATGTGAACAAATATTATTCGTATCTTACATCTCTTTACTCTGCCTTCTTCACTCACTTCCTTACTTCCATCAAATTTCTCTCCCCAATTTTCCCTCTAAATATCCCATAAGACTGATTTTCTCTCACTTAATTTTGCAATTCCTGTTTGCATTATACCAGCTTATGTTTAATTTCTCGGTAAACTGGTTAAAATGTAATTAAATATTAAATCATGGTCATATAACTTTTATGTGTTCTTGAGCAATGCTTTAATATTATTTCTAATTTTGTATGATTAAACTGTAGTTTTTCGTATTTTTAAAAATTGTAAAATTATTGTTCTTAAAATGTTTTGTAATATTTTGGAGCTTTTCTCCCTAGGCCTGTGCTGAAAATGGGCTATGTAGTCGGACTTTCCGGGTAGTCAAATGTCAGTAAGTAAATAAATAAATAAAATAAATAATGAAAGGGAGTAAAATTAGTTGATAAACCATGTTTTGTTTTTTGTTTTTTGTTTTTTTTTTTGGGGGGGGGGGGCGTTGAGGCAGTGTCATTCATGTTTGTAAGACTTGCTGATCAGATATAGTTCTTTTCTAGCATATTTTGTGTAAGAAGGTAAGATGATGACATCCACTCCCCCCTCCCCACTAAAATGTTTCTTCACTGCTGTACATTTGTTCTGAGGAATGTTTCGTATTGTCTCTTTATGCAGGTCTCCGGGGCAACACAAAATTGATCACTTGCGGCGACTCCACTTAGGAGTATGTCCAACTGAAGAGTGCAAAACGTGCACTAGGTAAGAAGTCTGTGGTGTAGATAAATTGGTTTATTACTGGGAATGCAGCAGTCTTTCTGCAGTTTGCATGCGAGTTAGTGAGAAAGAATAGAACAGAAGTACCATGCCAGGATGGAGCACACTTGCCCAAGGAAGGGGCTGAAAACAGTTTGCAGTGGGTAAATGCAGTTTAATCCCCTACTTTGATAGTCTTTCACATAACAGCCATTGATTACTTGTTTATTTATTTTTTTAAACTGTGGCAACATTTCATTGTGCATGCCATGCTGCCTCACATCCTTTGTGAAATTTTGCAGTGTATCTGCAGTATCTCATTATGAATGGGTGTCTCGTTCCTTGTTACAGCGTTGAAAACACACAGTGCAGAAGGATTCGGCAGTTATTTGAAATAGTGCATTAAGATGTAGTTAGATTTATTATTTCATAACTAGATTTTTAAACTGTAGAGTTCATGATTCTCAAGCTGCACAGTTAGAGCCAGCCAATATTAACAGTATGTTAACAGTGTGAGGGCAAACCTAGATGGTTTGACAAAGAGGGTGCTTATTGGTTCTTTGAATTTATCTGAAGTTCCAGTATTGTTAGCGGGACGAAATCCTGTACTACTGGTTTTAAGGATAGTTTTCTAAGTCAACCTGCATTTTCTACATCCAGCTGCCTATTTGTTTTTTGATAGTTTGCTGTCTTAACTGTTCCTACCCATAATGCCCTGCATCCACCCAAGTGCCTCAGATCTCATTTGCCACTTCACCGAACCACATGCAGATCTCATTCTCTCAAGCTTGGGTTGGAGAGTTGTTTCTATTTTTTGCAGTTTTTCAGCGTTTAGGTGGATTTTGTAAGTTCACCCTCCCTTTTCTCTTTGTGTGTGTGTGTGTGTGTGTGTGTGTGTGTGTGTGTGTGTGTGCGCTCGTGCATTTTCTTTTCTTGTATAACACAAAAAATTTTTTTTTCTGTCCTTACTTTACAAATAGCTTAAAGGTAACGTAAAGTTAGAGTTTGAAAAAAGTTAGAATTAGAACTTGCCTGTTAGTGACAGTTGGGTTTTGGCTGTCTTTTTTTTTTGCAAGTCATGGTGGGCAAACCTGTACCTGGCTTTAAATGCTGCAGTTCTTGGCATAAAATCCCCAACCAGGATGCCCACAAGGAGTAAGTGTACTGTGTGGTTGTTGACCATTTGAAAGTTGAGTTGCAACATTTGTGCTGTTTTCAACCCACAGGCTTTAGCAGACCGTTGAAATAAGCTTAGTTTTAGGGCCTTCTTCCCTCCTCTGCTCTGGAGGCTCAGACCCCTTCTGTGGCTTCTTCCTGCTCCTAAAGAGTCTAAAAAGAGGTCTATCCCAGTTTCCGTAAGGGACTGTCTCGAAGTCAAGAAGCCCAAGAAATCTACGGATCTGACTTCCTTGGATCCACAGAAGTCATCTCCCAGGTCGGATCATATAGCCTCTACAGATCTGGGAGAGAGTATTACTATATCCCCTACACCTTCTTAGGCTCCTACATCGGATCCCATACCTCTGGATCTAAGGACCTCAACAAGGTCTCCTGCACCTTCCTCTTAGTCCAAGCATTCTCTTCCCCTCTTGATGGCTTCATCCAGGTCCTGCAGAAGCTGGTTGGAGGCAGATATGGACAGGATGACATTTCTCAAGGCCCAGACCCATCTGTCCCTTGTCTGATCCGTGAGCTACTCAGGCCATCCCATCAGAACTCTTCTGATCTGACCCTCAGTTTCAGAATCGCAGGATTTGGGACTACAGTGCCCATTGGGCTTGGCGCAGAGGAAGCTCCTGACCTTAATGCTGAGGATGCCCTTGACTAGCCCTGTTCCAGCCTTTTCGGAGCAGAGCGAATCTCAGAGCCATGGGGTCATTGCTGGGTTCTGGGAACTGGGGTTGGCTCCATCTTTCTTGAAGCCGTCCCTTTCCTTAGTTATTTTGGCACTCGACAGCTCAGGCCCGATCCCTTCTGGAGGCCGTGGATCCGGAGTGAGTCCTGCCCATTTTTCCTCAGTGGTTTTGGCTTCAGGGGAGATGAGGAGGGCTTCTGCTGGTCCTTCAGCCTTTCAGATAGTGGAGAGGGTTTTCTTCTGAGTTGGAAATCCAACTGCATATGTTCCCCTATCCACCCTTGCACCCTCGTTGGATCCAGAGCTTGCTTCCTCTCATCCTGGCTTGAATCTTCCTGTCCTGAGCAGTCTCCCAGAATTCCCTGCTCAGGAGGGATCCCCTTCTTCTGATACTTCCTCATAGTACCCAGCTAAGGAAGTCCTTTGAATGAAGATGTATAAAAAGGAGGCACGTGGACTCTGCTTTGGAGTCTTTAACCGAAGATTTGATATTATTTTATAAGGATGGTTAGGTAAATTATACATGACATTATACATATATGCATATATATTTTTTAGTTGTGCATTTGTTATTTTAAAATGTTGAAATTGAGTTTGTAGTTCATATATGGTTTAATTAATGTATTTATTAAGTTTGGACTTGAAGGGTTGCTGGTAATTCATAAGAATATGTATTTTTTCTTTTATTTTAGTTCACTTCTATTTGTATAATTATGTGCCTTGCTTTGGTTGAGTGTATATACCTTTAAATTTATAGTTGATTAGTGATGTCATGATTTTAAATAAGTATTTAAATGTTACTAATTGAGTTTCTCTGTTTCTGATGAAGTCTCACTTTTTGAGATGAAAGCGCTCAAAAGGTTCAATAAAAGTGTTCTGTATATCATTTACGTGCCTCAGATTGTCCTTACAGATTTCGGCATTTATTAGTTTCTTTAACCGAAGATACTGGCTTCGATGAGGTGGACAGATCCCCCCCCCCCGATCCCCACCTGAAGACATCCCCTTTGGGACATTTTAGAAATCCTAAAGCAGAAAGATGGGTGGTCTGCCCAACCTCCTTCCTCTGAGGAGTCTGTTCTCTTGGAGGTGTTTGGGACGGGCCCATCTACGTCTTGGGTGACCCCTCCACCTGCAGATGCCCTGGTGGATTTAGTGTCTCACCGAGCATGAAAGGAACCAGACACCATCAAGCCCATACCCAAACACCGCAATCGGTTTGTGATACCCCCGCAGACCGAAAACACTGGAGTAAGGGTTCTGTAGTTGATACCATTGTGAATGGCAACAGCCAACAATAAGGAGCTGGTGGAAGAAACTGACAGTGTCCATCCAACCAACAAGGAGTCTGTAGCACTGGACAGGTTGGGGAAGCGTGTTTATGCCTCGGCCACCTTTGCGCTGAGGTCATTGAATTATCTGGCTCATTTTATTTTGCTGCAGAGAGATCTGATCAAGTTTCAGCTTCTCTCTGTCTCTGAGTCCATGTGCCAGCAGAGGAATAAGAAAGTTTCTTTCCAAGCTGACCACTCTTTTGTCCATCGCCCACTCATCAATGGGGTTAATCTCCAGCACCACAGAGGGCACCTCGTAAGCAGCCAGTTCAACACTTTCACTAGGGAGGCATGCCTGGATGAGGCTATGTGATTTTGTGGAGCCCTTTAAAGGTGTCTTTTATTAATGCCCCTTATGATGGCTCTTTCCTTTTTGGACCTTCAGTTCGAAACACTCCTATATGCAGTGAAAAGGACAGAAAGACCCAGTCTGCTGTTGGAATGAAATTTTCTACCACCCAGAGGTCCTTCTCCAGAAACCAACGTGGAGGTAAGGAAATGTGGTTTCGCAAATCCCAAGGGCCTTTCCAGGACCTGTGTGGGGAACCTTCCTCTAGAAGCAGGGGGGGGTGTTTGATGGTAGACACCGCCTCAGAGGCAGAGGGAGTCCACAGAACCAGGGCTTTAAGGAACCCACTTCCGATAAGCCCTACCAGCACTCCTGAAGTGCTGCTTGGCTGTCCGTCTCTGGAGGCAGTCGGGGGCCGACTAATTTTGAACCCAGAAGCCTGGACCCAGTTGACTCAAAACTGTTGGATGCTTAGCATAATATCAAAGAGATTATTACATTTCTTTTTCTCTTCTTCCCCCAAACTCCAAAAGCTTTCCTGATGTGCCACCCAGTCAAAGGGAACAGGCAGCACAGGAAATCCAACTACTGTTGCAAAAAAGAGTCATCCAAGAGGTCCCAGCCGAACAGAGAGATGATTCACGTTTCTTTTTGGTGCCGAAAAAGACAGGGGACCTAAGACCCGTTCTGGATCTTAGCAAACTAAATGAATATGTAAAGAAGTCGAGGTTCCAAATGGTTACGGTTCAGTCCATTCTGCCACTGTTGCACAAGGATGGCTGGATGTGCTCGATAGATCTCAAGGACGTATGCTGTCGCATCAAAATAGGCAGGCGCTCCAGGAGATATCTGTGCTTCCAGCTGGGAGCCAATCATTACCAATTCAGTGCACTGCTTTGGGCTTGCCACAGCCCTCTGGGTGTTCTCCAAATGCATGGTGGCGGTAGTGGCTCACTTGAGGCTCAGGAGATTCCCAAGTGTTTCCATATTTAGACGTTTGGCTCCTGACTGTCTCCACAAGTCATCCCCTAATCCAAGTCAGGGATTATTTAATCCAGTTGTCACACTCCCTGGACATCAACATAAACATGAGCAAATCCAACCTTACTCCAGTACAGAACCTGGAATTCGTAGGTACGCAGTTCAGTACAAGGGATCAGAATTCGTAGGTACGCAGTTCAGTACAAGGGATCAGATAGCTTCTCTTCCTTCTCAGAGTAATCATTTTGAGAAATCAGGTGCAGGAACTGTTAGCCCAACAGACCCCCACGCCTCGCTTGATTGTGCAGACCCGTCCCTAGGGTCCATGTCTGCGGGCATTCTGTTTGTCCCTCTAGCCAGATTTTTCATGTGGATTCTTCAGTGGATGTTATCGACACTGATCCATCCTTTATTAGCCATTCTCCCTTTGCATCAGGTTGACTCCCATTTGCAGGTGTCGCCTCAGTTTGTGGGTACAGTCAGACAGCGTCATTCTAGGCAGAACGTTCTTAAAACAACCCCCCTATAGCCACCGTGATCGCAGACACTTCCCAGTTGGGGTGGAGGACATTACAATAGGAAGATGGTCCAAGGCATATGGTCCCTACCGAGACCAGGTTGCATATCAGTGTCCTAGAGATGGGAGGAGTCCTCCTAATGTTGCAAGCCTTTCAGGACATTCTCCCCTAGAGATTATTACAGTACACACAGACATGTCTGTTGTACTGCACATCAACAAACAAGGAGGAACCCGTTCCTACTCCTTATGCAGGGAGGCCATGAGGATGTGGGAATGGGCGATATCTTCAGACCGCCTTCTAGTTGCAGTTCATATCCCCGGTGAAGACCAATGATCTGGTGGACAGTCTCAGCAGATCACTCCTGGTGCCGCACAAGTGGTCCCTTAGTCATTGGCGAGCATGATCTTTAGCCATTGGGGCCAACCTTGCTGCGGCCTATTTGCTTGTCCCGTCAACAACAAATGCAGCAAGCTGTTTGCTTTGATCCCTCCTCCGGGGGAGTCCTCGAGGGATGCACTAGTCCACGATTGGCCCCCAGGTCTTCTGTATGCTTACCCTCCTCTTCCTGTCATTCCGAAGTTTCTTCAGAAGGCAAGCAGGTTGAAGAGCTCATTGCCCCTTCTGGCCTTGTCAGATGTAGTTCCCTTTCCTGTGGTCTCATCTGAAATATCATCCTTGGGTTCTGGAGCTTAGTCGGGACTCCTTTCTCACCAGTCAGGGATGTAAGCATCCCAACAGTCAAGCTTTCAAATTGACAGTGTGGTTTCTCTACTTCCAAACCTAGTGAGACAGTCCAGGCTTAAGTCCCCTGGTCTGAAAGATTCTCCTAGCCTCACAAAAAGCTTCCACTAAAAAAGTCTACAACAGTAAGTGGAAGAGATTTATTTGGGTCAAGAGCAGGAACATTGACCCTTTCTCAGCACCAGTTTCAGATGATGTTCATCGTGCATACAGCTGCAGTCATCACACTTGGGTTATCCTGCCGTCAGGCGGGTCCTCGGTCGGACGAATTCCAAAGTCTAGGTCCGGCGTCGGTTGTCTTTGCTTCTTCCCTGACGTCAGTGCGGCAGGGGTATAAAAGAGGCAGCCGACGCCATTTTCTTCAGTCTTTCTTGCCGCCCGAAGCAGAAGCAGTTCGCAAGTGCCGGTCGGCCAGCTCCTGAGATTTACGAACAGTATTTCAGCCGAAGTCTTCTTTAAAGCTAAGTACCCCGATGGGGAAACTTTTCTTGCCTCAGACCAATGTCAGACAAAGTTAATAATTGCATTTTTTGTGGGAAGCAAATACCGCATAAGGATTTTCACTCTTACTGTATACCTTGCTTAGGGCCAGACCACGACGTCTTGGCCTGCCGTTTTTGTGCAAGGTTTAACAAGCGCACTATTAAGCACTGGGTGGAGTTCGCCCTTCATTATTTTGGCAAAAAATTTAATTATATCATGTTGTCGGATACACCAACGCCAGTTTTAGGCAAAAGATGTAAGGATAAGGACAGACATCCGAGGCCTGCACCAATTACTGAGACCACGCTTAGGCCGACTACAGGTTCTCCGGTTATCATCGAGGCGCCTACGCAGCCCCTGACTACCGATGAAGCTATTTTACCAGCGACTTCAGTATACGAGGTCGCAGGCTCCATTCCCACTACAGATACCGACGCCACTTTTGGCGGGGAAACCGAAAATTTAGCGAGGCCTGCCATTACTGAAGGTGTTTTCAGGCTTACCACCTTCTCTATTAAATCCTTCACTAAATCTAAAGCTGCATTGAAAACTAAAAAACAGGGTCCTCAGACCTCCTCTCAAGGCCCCATGCCTAAAAAACAGATGCTTGAAATGGCTGAGGATTTAATTACTCTCATCAGGGGTTCTCAACCCCCCTCAGACAAAAGACCCAGGTTGGAGGAAGACTACCCTTCCTCAGACCAGGCTTCTATTACCTCAGACCATTCTGAGGACCAGGATTACGCCTATTCCCCTTTTGAAGACTCTGATGCTGAGGAGTCTATTCCCTCGGTCTCCCCCCTGAAGACTACTCTTTTGGGGAAACCCTGCATACATTGAGAGAGCACTTCCACTGGGAAGGCCAAGATTACTCAGATTCCAAGAAAAGGCTCAGGGAATTTTTACTGCTTCCCCAGCATAGGCCCCTGGCTATCCCTCCTGTCTTAGATATTTTGGATGATGTATACGCAGAGGCCAGTCTCAATCCAGACTCTCTACCTCCAGCCCCAGTCAAACCAGACAGATAGGTTCATAGGTTTATACTAGGCTATCTGCCCTAAGGCATTTATAAGCCTAGCCCAAATTTTTGTGGCTTACGCCACCCCTTATATGAAAAAATACTGTGCCCATTAGTTTGTTGTGCCTCTGTCCAGCAGTGACACCGAGATGATTCCCGGGGTAAACCTACGATCTCCCATCCACAGGTCAAGATTTCTCTTGAACAGAGCCAGCGAGGTGCTCTGCCTCACATGGACCGGGATTTTATTCCACAGCATAGGGAGTCTCTGAGTGATAAATCTATCCCTCCAGCACGTCCTATTTATATCCGTGCTAAGGTTTAAGTCGCTTGCTCTAGTGGTTTTGGTGGATTTGGATTTTTTGAGGTGGAGCATGTCCATTAACTCGGGGTTGGACAGGGGCTTGCATGTCAGGCACATGTCACCTCTGAGCAGGCGGTATGCGGCTGAATAGGGCTGGAGTTTCTTCAATCTGGCAGCATATGACAGATTTTGGAGTCCCTTTATCCTTTTGGTGAGGAACTTTTGGGGTCTCTCCAATTGCTGCAGATGGGTGAGATGCATCCCGAATGGGGCATTGTACTCGATCATTGGTCTGATAAGTGAAGAGTACAGGGAACAATGACCTCACTAGATCTGGATGTGAATCCCTTCATGATCAGGTGGGCAATGTAGAAGGTCTTTCTAACCACTTTAGCAACGTGAGTGTCAAAGAAAGGCCACTGTCAACCTGGGTCCCCAGGTCCCTGATAACCTCTTCTGTGCTTAGTGGATTGCCACCTATATGGTAGCTTGGGGTTACCTTGTTTTTCCCGAAGGGTATGACTATACATTTTTTGGCGTTTAACTTCAGGCCATGGCTCTGGCACCAGCTATCTGTTTCCGTGAGTCCCTTCTGAAGGATATCCGTGTCTGATGCACTTTCCACTATGGCGCCCAGTTTGCAGTCGTCTGCAAACTTTGTCAATAAAGTCCTCCCATGTTGGCCTGTACTTCTGAGAAGTAGATGCCGAACAATAGGGGGCCAAGGACCGAGCCCTGTGGGACACCACTTGTGACCGGCTTGGAGTCTGACATAGCGCCAGCAACTCTAACCCCGTGGGTTCTGTCCTTAAGCCAGTTTGCAACTTATCTTGTGACATATGGGTTTACATTTAAGCTGGTAAGTTTTTCTACAATACCCGAGTGGGGTATTGTGTAAAGCCTTTGCAAGGTCAAGGTAGGCTGTATGGACTGCCTTTCCCTCATCATTGGCCTTGGTGACTGTTTCGAAGAAGTCGACCAAGTTCAAAAGGCATGATCTTCCCTTGACGAAGCCAAACTGGGTCGGGTCCAATGTCTGCAAGTCCCTATATCTTTGTTTATGAGCTCCATTATGATCCTCTCCATAGCTTTGCAGACTAGACTTGTTAAGCTTATGGGCGGTAATTACCAGGGTCCGTGAGGCACCGCCTTTGTGGAGTGGGACCACAGTTGCCGTCGCCACTCCTTGGGCACGTATCCTGTGGTAAGGCTGAGATTAAACAGCTGCCTTATGTGCGGGGTTAATTCCTCATTTAGCTCGTGTAGCACACAGCCGGGGACACCATCCGGTCCCATTGATGCTGTGTTTTTAGCTTTAGAGAGCAGCTTTCACCTGCACATTTGAGATGTCTGGGAGGCTACACTCCGCTGGGATACTTATCTCTCCTTCAGTGGGGGAGAGGCGGGTGAAGTTCGCACTGATCCTGTCTGCCAGTATGTTGGCAATGTCTGTGGGTTCAGTGATTTTGTATCATTTTGGACTAATTCTGAGCATATCTGGGAGTTTCCACCCAGGTTCCTAACATAGCTGAAAAAGGCCTTATGATTGTCTTTTGAATCCATGGCAATTTTCTCTCAAAATTGGCCTTAGTTGATTTTATGAGTGCTCGTATTTTTTTACTAATAATGATCAGGGGTGACTTCCCTTTTATGGATTTTGTTCTATCATGTAATAGCTTTCTCCTCTTATTATAAAGTTTGTTAATGGCTGGGGTCCACCAGACTGGATGTTTGCCCTTTGTGGAAAGAGTCTTGGTTTTATTTGGGATTGCCTGATCCATGCAGTCCTGGAGGTGTTCATAGAAGGCATTTGTAAGGGCTTCCGCAGCTTGGGTTGTGGTTTCCACTGGCTCAGGGGCCTTGAAGGATACCACACCAGTCTTGAGTAGTGTAAAGTTTGCTTTAGAGAAGTTCTTCACTGTGGTCTTTTTTGTTTGGGGTGGGGCGGGATGTGGATTTCCAGTGAGATTAGTTTATGATCAGATCTCACCAATGAGGGATATACTTCCGGTGTGGAGCATTTTGTCCCCATGTTTGTGATAATGAGATCTAGTATATTTTCTCCTCTCGTGGGAACAGTGACTAGCTGTTCCATGGCATTTGAATTTATGAACTCCAGGAACCGTTGGGCTAGAAAGTTAGGGCTTGAGTAATGTTCCCAGTTTATATTCAGGTAGTTGAAGTCACCCAATATGATGGTGTTTGGTGGTACATTTATACCCTCCAGTGTCTTCAGGAAGGCTGTGTGGGGTTCCTGAGTTTGAGATGGTGGTCTGTAGCATGCTACAATTTGTAGAGCAGTTTTGCCTATGGTTAGTTGCACCTGGATGGTTTCCGAAGCTTCGTGCGTTGCCACCAACCTGGAGGTGTGGGTATCCTTTATGAATATGGATACACCCCTCCTTTTGTGGTGTGGTCCGGGTTTTGGGGCGGGCATGATATGAGGTAAAACCTAATAGTGCCGGGGTGCTCTCAGGAGCCTTGTACCAGGTTTCAGTTACAGCACAGACATCGATGTTCTCCATACTGAGAAGGGCCTCGAGTGCGTGCATTTTGAGATTTAGACTTCTGGCATTGAGCAGCATTACCCTCAGTTTCTTCCCATTTTTGTTTTCTAGGGTGGTAGGTTTAGAATTTGAGCCTTGCCTAAAAAAGGCACTATGGGGGTGGCAAGACCCTCAGCCAATATCCGGAATCCCAGGGGTGACAGGTGCAAGCCGTCCCTTGCGAAGCAGCGTGGCTTGTCAAGCATGTCATCCCAGGCAGACAGACACTGGATCCCCTTTGAATGACACCAGACATTAAGCCAATTGTTAAAGCTGATCATCTTGTCTCTATATTGTGGCATCATTCTTGGTGAAGGAAGGATACTGCTCAGGGTCAGGGTCATACCTGCCTTGGCTACATAATCAGAGAGCTCCTCTATGTCTCTTTTCATGTAGTCCAGGGAGGTACGTCTCAGGTCGTTCACACCAGCATGGACAATGACTGTGTCATATTTGTACTTGCCATGGAGTGACCTGAGTGCTTGTGTTATGTGGCGGATTCTAGCGCCCGATAGGCAGCTTACTGTGACCCTCTCCTTGTTCAGCCTGGTGAGTGGGTCGTCAGTGTGTCTGACTATGGAGTCACCTATGACAAGTATGTTTGGTGTTGTATTTGGCCTTAAGGGCTGTGACTGCTTTGCACACTGCTTTTGTGGTTTATGTGTTGCTTGTGGGGTGTCTTGAGGTAGCAGTTGTTTGGGTGTCTGCTTTGGAGGCCTCTGCTGTTTAGGTAAATTTTACCTCAGAGCCTCCGAGTATGTCTTTGTGTGTTTATGTGTTTGATTCAGTGGTGTGGTAGCATTATGTGAGGCTGGTTTTGTGGTGTGTGTAGTTGCCTTCTCCTCCTGTCTGGTCTTGCCAGTCCTGAGTTGAGAGAGCTCAGCCTCCAGTTTGGCTAAATAGCTGCATCTCGCAAGTATTTGTGTTATGTGGGAGGAGGAGAGGGTTGTCTGTGTACATGAGGCAGTTATAACATTGCCTCAAGATTCCCAGATTCACCAGCTGGACCGGAGAGGAGATTGACAACTGACCTTTGGACATGCTAGAATAATATTGGGACTTCCTTAATAATTGAAAACAAGGGCCAGTGGGGAGTGAGGGTGTAGTGCTTTTAATTTTTAGTGCTGACTTATATAATTGCTTTAGTGAGCAAGTGCCAGGTAACTTGAGTGCAATGTGTTACAAGTAACTAAATGCAAAAACGACAAACAGTAACTTTCTTTCAAGTGAAACAAGGAAATAAGTACAGTAAGCAATGCAGATATCACTAGTGATCCACAGAAGCACTGAGAAGATGCGTATTAGGTGGAATTAGCTTCCAGGGAAATAACAAGCAAACAAACAACAAGCATATAAACAAAGCTAGATTCAGCAGGCCTGGATCTAGTCTATGCTAGAGCAAACAAGGTGTACCAATTTCAGTAAGATACAGTTCAAATATTCAGGCACTGTAAACCTTTAACCAGAAATTCCCAGCTCAGAAGGGCAGAGTCCAGCCTCTTCTCCCACAAGAGTGCAGACCACGAACCTTCTTAATGTAAAATAACTGGCCTGAAGCCCAAGTGCCTAAACCAGAACTAATACACTTGGACACTGGGCTCTCAATCAGCAGTTCCCAACTTAGAAGGATGAAAGCTACCTGTCCTGCCACCACAGTGCTTGCCACAAACCTTCCTAATGTAAAACAACTGGTCTGAAGCCCAAGTGCTTAATCCAAAAGACTTAGAATGATAGCTACACTTTAATCAAGTTACAACCAAGCAGTAATAAATACAATTGAATACTTCAGAGAATGTCTGGATTAGTGCTCAAGTTACACAAACAAAGCTAGATCCAGCAGGCCCGAATCCAGTCTATGCCACAGCAAACAAGGCGCACCAACTTCAGTAAGAAGCAGTTCAGATATGCATGCACTATAAGCCTTTAACCAGAAATTCCCAGCACAGAAGGGCAGAGTCCAGCCTCTCCTCCCACAAGAGTGCAGACCACGAACCCTCTTAATGTAAAATAACTGGCCTGAAAGCCTAAGTGCTTAAACCAGAATTAATACACTTTTAGAATAACAGACACCGAGCCCTCAATCAGCAGTTCCCAACCTAGAAGGATGTAAGCTACCTGTTCTGCCACAACAGTGCAGACCACAAACCCTCTCAGTGCAAAACAACTGGTCCGAAGCCCAAGTGTTTAAACCAAAAGTCTTAGAATGAGTTACACCAAGCAGTAATAAATACAATTGAGTATTTTAAGATGATGCAAAAGTAAAATGAAGTAGGTAGAAACACAAGTACAGTAAAAGCAGATGAAAATTTTTTTTTTTTTAATCTGAACAAGTGCTGAGATCAAAGAAACAGATTTGAGTGCTGAAACTAGAAAACTGGCTAGTTATAAGAAAAGAAACAAGCTAGAAGGCTTCCCTCAAACACAGAAGGGCTTGGGGGCTCAGAAGCCTACAAATAGTCTATACCACTTAACAGGAAAGGCAGGAAATAAGCTTAATTTTTTTTGTCTGTTTCCCAGATGCTCTCTTTGTACACAGTAGGAGTGCCTGAAATCAGAATATGATCTCACTGCACTCAGTTGAGTGAGCAAATGAGATGAGCCCAGAGGCAGGCTGAGGGGCGGGCAGTTTCAAGGCCACTAAGATTGCAGAATAACTGCCAGTTCAGTTAAATATTCCTTCAACACAGTTTAAATCAAATTAAATACTGTATTTTTTTTTTTTTAAAAGTGCAGATAAAGGTATTTAAATTCTCTTATACGTCCAGTTGAATATAACCAAGTTCTTAGCCGGCCAAAGCTGAGGTTTTTAAGCAGAAAATATTTCACAATGCACCACTTAAATAGGCAAGGACAGGAAATCAAAGAACGTGGCTACCCCCACACCTGTAATTACTAGCAAATAACAAAATTCAGCAAACACTAGCTTCAGTTCAAGTTACTGAAGAGCAGAATAACTGCCAGTTCAGTTAAATATTCCTTCAACACAGTTGATATTACTGGGTTCCTGATTCTCACCAGTTCCTTTATAAAAGCCATACTGCGGACCCAGAAACAATTTCACAAGGTCCCAAGGGGATTAAGGCCTCTACTGCTAAAAACCCTTTACCTTCAGAGAGAGATTCCAGAGCATTAGAAAGGTGGGGGGGGGGAGGTGTATACATCAGCCACCTTAACCATGAGGACATTAAACTGTCAATTTCACATGTTAAAGTACCAACAGTTCTTGCTATCTCAGCTGAAAAACAAAATGACACAAACAGAACAACCAGATTTAAAAGAGTTGCAGGATTTGTTGCATGGAGCAGAACAAGTGGGGAAACATACCTTGCAGTGTGGTTTTGATGCTTTAGAGGCCTCATGTAGAGCTGCTGTAACGGGATCTGCCATACGTAGACATGCTTGGCTCAAAGACCAAACCTTACCAGATCATGTCAAAGCAAAGTTATTAGATGCACCACTACAAAAAGATGTATTGTTCGGTGTTAAAGCTGAGGAGGTACTAAAGAAAATGGAGGAAAAAGCGAAATCTATGCAAACAGTTAAAGATTTCTTGCAGGTGCAGCCTCCATGCTTCAGCAGAAACTGGCCTTCAAAAAATTGGTCCTTTCCAGCCACGGACAGACCCCAAAGGGGCAGATACAGGCAAGGGGTAGAGGACAACCTCAAGGATCTTACAGAGCTAGACAGTGGCAAGCACCAGCCCCAAGAGGTGGAGAAGATAGACCACAGTCATTTAGAAAACAGACACATTGACTTTCCCCTATGCCTGCCAAACAAAGCTTTAATGGCAGCACCTTTGGGTGGAAAACTGGCATTATTTTCAAAAAACTGGCACATTGTTAGAAAGGACAAATGGATTCTGGATATTATAGACAGAGGCTACAGGTTCCACTTTCACACCCTTCCAAAAATGAGAGGTATGTCAAACCTGCCACAATATCAATGGGCAGAGGCACAAAAACAAATTTCCGCTCTCATGGATATGAAAGCAATTCAAGAGGTACCTGCAAAAGAACAAGGTCAAGGTTTTTATTCAAGACTATTTCTGGTACCAAGGAAGGACAAAGATTGGAGACCCATCTTAGACCTATCTATTGTAAACACATATCTAGAGGTACCAAAGTTCAAGATGCTCACATTACAGCAGCTTCTTCCCATGCTGGGCAAGGAGTCTTGGCTGGTAACGTTGGACCTCAAGGAGGCATACCTGCATGTCCCTATCAGACAAGATTGCAGAAGATACCTCAGATTTCTTGCAGGTTCAACCCATTACCAATTCTCTGCATTGCCCTTTGGCTTATCTACTGCGCCCAGAGTGTTTACGAAATGCCTGGCATCAGTAATTGCCTTCTGCAGACAACAAGGAATACAAATCTACCCATATCTGGATGACTGCCTGATCCAAGAGGACAGCAAGGACATTCTGTTGTAGCATCTGGCGTTTGTAATAAAACTGTTAAATTACCTGGGTTACACAGTGAACAAAAAGAAATCAAAACTAATACCTTCTCAACAGATAATTTTCCTGGGTGCCAGCTTAAATACAACGACCCAGACGGCCTACCTCACACCAGGCAAACAAGGGCAACTGTCTCAATACTTCAACAAAATGGCAACTTTAACCAGACTAACTGCAAGGAAAGTCCTGCAGGCTCTCGGGTTCATGGCATCTTGCATCCTACTAATACCATGTGCAAAGCTGCATATGAGGAAACTACAATGGTACCTAAAAAACTTATGGTCTCAACACAGCCACAGCTTGGAAACAATTATACCACTCATTCCATGTCTACAAAAGGAATTTTTATGGTGGGTTCAAGCATGCCAAAGAAACACAGGTCTCCCTTTCTGTTTACCACAAGCAACTCAAATCATCACAACAGACGCGTCAGACTACGCCTGGGGAGCACACATGGCAGATCAGTGCATTCAGGGAAAATGGTCCCAAAAAGAGATGCACCTACACATCAATCAAAAGGAGATGCTAGCCGTGCAAAATGCTCTTATGACCTTCAAAGACCTACTGCATCCAGGCCAGCTACTAATAAGGACAGACAACACCACAGTCATGTGGTACATAAACAAACAGGGGGGGAACTCATTCATACCCCCTATGCAGGCAAGCTATATGACCCTGTGGAACACAGCACTGGAATTACAAATTCAACTACAGGCACAATTCCTGCCAGGGAAGGAAAACACACTGGCAGACAACTTAAGCAGAAATATGACAGACCCACACGAATGGAAGTTACATCCTGAAGTCTTCTCAATGATAACTCAGGCATGGGGACAGCCAGACATAGATCTATTTGCTACCCACAGAAATTACCAGTTGGAGAAATTCTGCTCAGGGACCTATCATCCACAGGCCTGGAAGGTGGACGCACTCTCGTTCAATTCGACAAAATTGACAGTTTATGCCTTCCCGCCTCTACCTCTACTGACCAAAGTTCTATTAAAAACCAGAGCAGAGAGGCCGCAAATGATTCTCATTGCTCAGACTGGCCACGACAGCACTGGTATCCTCTCCTAAAGAGCCTGTCACACTCACCACCATGGATCCTACCTCAAGTTCCTCTTCTGTTGTCCCAGCACAACTACAAAACCCTTCACAGTCAGCTCAGAACATTAAATCTAGCTGCATGGAGAATACCTTAATTTCCCAACAGACTCTCCTCTCCAAGGAGGTGCAGGATGTCATCTTGGAGGCCAGGAGACCCTCTACTAGGAAAACCTACTCCGCCAAATGGAAACGATTTTGTTCCTGGAATCAAGCAAAGGGCCAGAATCCTTGGGTAATAAATATACCTCAAATTTTACAGTACCTAGCTGAGATGTTAAACAGTGGCCTTTCCTTCTCCTCAATCAAGATCCACGCTTCAGCCATTTCAGCACAGTACAATACGGATCCTCCTTTATTCTCACATCCTCTATTAAGGCAGTTCCTCGGAGGGGCCAAAAATATAAAACCCCCATGGAAACCACCAGTCCCAGCTTGGGACCTCAACTTCGTATTGGAAAAGCTGACCCTGCCTCCTTTTGAGCCGGCCTCTTCAGCAGAGTTACAATACTTGTCGTGGAAAGCAGCCTTCCTTCTGGCTATTGCCTCAGCACGCAGGGTTTCGGAGCTACAGGCCCTCATGGCTGTGCAAACATTCATCATTTTCCATCAGGACAGGGTGTCCTTACGAACCAACCCTACCTTCATGCCAAAGGTAGTATCCAGTGTAGCTTTAAATCGGACTATTAATTTACCTACCTTTTATCCAAACCCACCGAACAAAGGTGAGAGGCTACTACATTCCTTGGACATTCACAGACAACTTCATTATTACTTAGACAGAACAAAGTCATTCAAGAAATCTGAGCAGCTCTTTGTGTCCTATGCTACCGGTGCTCAAGGAAAGGCTATTTCCAAACAGACTATTTCAAAATGGATAGCCCACTGCATACGCTTTTGTTATTCATTTCATGGAAAATCAGTACCTGTATACATCAGATCCCACTCCACCAGGACTACAGCTACCTCTGCAGCTTTTCTCAGGGGGGTCCCTACCAAGGACATTTTGGAAGCAGCCACTTGGAGTTCAGTGCACACTTTTTCCAAGCACTACCACCTTCCACTGTACTCAAAATCTAGAGCGGGCTTTGCCACAGCAGTTCTGCAGGGCATTCTAGCCCCTCCTAATTCAGCTTAGTACCAGCCACCCTTACTTAGCTTTGGGATTCTACCCAAGTGTGATGACTGCAGCTGTATGCACGATGAACATAGTACAGTTTTGTACCTACCATAAATGTAGATGTTCGAGTGCTAATGCAGCTGCAGTCCAGGTTACCCTCCCTCCATCCCCTCTTAGGACAGGGCTTATGACAAACACCTTTTCATACAATCTGTTTGGGGTATTTCTTTATGGTGTATTTGTTTGCATCTACTGTTTTGATTTATTTACTTATGTATGTTTGCATAACGTCATGTTTTGCCTTCCTTTCTGGGGGCACCTGACATCTGGGGCAAGAAAAACTGAAGAAAATGGCGTCGGCTGCCTCTTTTATACCCCTGCCGCACTGACGTCAGGGAAGAAGCGACGACAACAGACGCCTGACCTAAACTTTGGAATTCGGCCGACCGAGGACCCGCCTGACAGCAGGATAACCCAAGTGTGATGACTGCAGCTGTATTAGCACTCAAACATCTACATTTATGGTAGGTACAAAACTGTACTTTTTGCTGATGCTCTTCGTGTTTCACTGTTGCAGTCATTACATTTGGGTAATCTGCTGGCAGGTTGCCCTCAGTCGGCCTGAATAACAAAGTCTTGGGTCCTGCGTCGGTTGCTGTCTCCTCTTCCATGATGTCAGGTTGTCAGAGGTATAAAACATGCAGCCGACGCCATTTTAATTAGTCTTTCTTGCCGTGCGGTGCCCGAAGCAGAAGCAGTTCACAAGTGCCGGTCAGCCGACTCCTGAAATGTTTGTTTTCAAGTTTCAGAGCTGAAGTCTTCAAACTAAAGCTAAGTACCCCGTTGGGGAAACTTTTTCTTGCTTTTTACCGATGTCAGTAAAAGTTAATAATTGCATTACATGTGGGAAGCAAATACCTCATAAGGATTTTCATTTGTACTGTATTCCTTGCCTAGGCCCTGATCACAACATGCCTTGCTGTCAGTTTTGTGCTAAATTTAGCCAATGCACTATTAAGCGTCGGTATATTTTTGCTTCTAAATATTTTGGTACAAGATTTAACTACCCTGAAATGTCGTCTGTTAGCAATCCGACTACTGGAGTTCACAAAAAACACAAGGAAAAAGACAGAGACAGACCGTCGAGGTCCAAAACTGATGACGAAGCTTCTCCTAAGCCAGTCGCCGGTTCGCCGGTACTCAGTGAGGCAATTTTGCAGCCCCTGATACCTGCTACTTTTGAGTCGCAGGCCTCTACCGAGACCCATTCGGACTCCGGTATGCCACGAGATTCGCAAAGTATTGAACCCACGGATGTCTCTCCCTTGGATGGGTCCGGAGCCACAGAGCAGGCACCGGCTTCTGAGGGTGTTTTCAAGCCTCAACATTTTTATATTAAACCGATGCCTTCAACAAAAACAAGGTCAAAACCGACTAATATGTCTAAAAACACGATGCATGAGCCATGTGCTCGGGCCCCTCTGCCTAAAAAACAAATGATCAAAATGGCTGAGGATTTAATTACCTTGATCAGTGGTCGTCCCCCCCCCACTCCCCCCCCCCTGCTAAGAGGCCTAGGCAAGGCACTGATTATGAATCTTCAGATCAGGTTTCCATTTCTTCTGTTTCCTCTTCTGATCAGGAATTTTCTGTTCCACCTTATGAGGATTCCGATCAGAGGAATCCATCCCATATGCATCTCCACCTGAGGATTACTCTTTTGGAGAGACTTTGCATACTTTAAGGGAACATTTTCACTGGGAGAGTCAGGACTTCTCTGAAACAAAAAAGAGGCTTAGGGATTTTCTTCTTCTTCCTCAGCATAGGCCTTTGGCAATACCTCCTGTATTAGACATTGTTGATGATGTGTACTCGGAATCTAGCATGGCTCCTGATTCCCTGCCTCCGGCTCCTAGTAAGCCAGACAGATATTACAGGGTTCCTTTCTTTTCAAAAATCCTGCTGCTGATCCTGAGACTATTTCTCAGGGTCCCAAGGGTGTTAAGGCTTTTACAACCAAAACTCCTACCCCTTCTGATGGAGATTTCAGGGCGCTGGATAGATGGAGTCAGAAGGTTTATATGTCTGCAACCTTGGCAATCAGGGCTTTAAACTGCCAGTTTCATATGCTTAAATATCAACAGCATGTTATGGGCTTACTGAAACAGAAAATTATGTTGATTTCTGATTGTGTGGAAAATAGAGTTACAGGATTTATTGCATTCAGCAGAACAGGTTGGAAAGCATACTTTGCAATGTGGTTTTGATTCCTTGGAGGCCTCTTGCAGAGCCGCCGTGACTGGATCTGTGATAAGAAGGCATGCCTGGCTCAAGGAGCAAAATCTGCCTGATCATGTTAAAGCTAAATTGTTGGATGCCCCATTACAGCATGATAGTCTGCTTGGTAATAAGGCAGAAGAGGTTTTAAAGAAAATGGAAGACAAAGCTAAATCTATGCAAACTGTAAAAGATTTCTTGCAAGTGCAGCCACCCAGGTTCTGTAGGCACTGGTCTACTAAGAATTTGTCCTTTCCTGTGTCCAACAGAGCCACTCAGGGCAAACCCAGGTGCTCCAAAAGCTCCAGATATCAATCACAGGGATCTTACAGGTCAAAGCAATGGGGTGCCTTCACCTCCAAATCAGGAGGTAACTAAGCACAATCCTACAGTAAGCTGACTTCCTCTACCATCTCCAAGCACTTATCTTTTGGCAGCCCCCTTGAGGGAAAAACTAGCACTTCATGCTCAAAATTGGCAGTTAATTACCCAGGACAAGTGGGTATTAAACATAGTATCCCAGGGGTACAGATTTCATTTCCACACTTTGCCAATTACAAACAGATGGCCAGATCTGCCACAAAACCAGTGGGCAGAGGCCCAGAAACAAGTCATGTCCCTCATGGATATGAGGGCTATTCAACCGGTACCAGAAAAAGAAAAAAGACAAGGATTTTATTCAAGATTTTTCCTGGTACCCAGAAAAGACAAATCTTGGCGTCCAATACTGGACTTATAAATTCTGAACACGTTCCTGGACATTCCAAAATTCAAAATGCTGACTTTACAACAGCTACTGCCTATGCTAGGCAAGAATGCCTGGTTGGTAACTCTAGACTTAAAAGAGGCATACCTACATAACCCAATAAGGGAATCTTGCAGAAGATACCTCCGCTTCAAAGCAGGCTTTTTGCATTACCAATTCTCTGCACTGACCTTTGGCTTATCTACTGTGGCCAGGGTCTGTACAAAGTGCCTGGCACCAGTAATTGCATTCTGCAGACAAAGAAACATTCAAATTTATCCTTATCTGGACGATTGTCTCATTCAGGCAGAAGAGAAGGGCACTCTTCTTCAACATCTGGCATTTGTAAAAAGGCTTCTAGCATGCCTAGGGTACACCATAAATGAAAAGAAATCACAACTGGTACCCTCTCAAATAATTACATGCCTGGGTGCAAGCTTGAATACAACTGCCCAGATGGCTTACCTCATGCCAGACAAACAAATGCAGTTGACAACATACTTCAAACAAATGGCAACAAAAACCCAGTTATCTGCAAGACAAATTCTGCAGGCTTAAGGGTTCATGGCATCCTGCATTCTACTAATTCCATATGTGAGACTGCATATGAGGAAATGTCAATGGTGCCTAAAAAGCTTATGGAGTCAACATTGTCACAGCCTGGAAACAATGATTCCTCTCATTCCCTGCCTGCAACAGGAGTTTCTTTGGTGGGCAGAGACATGTCACCAAAACAAGGGACTGTCATTTACTCTACCCGCTGCCACCCATACCCTAACTACAGACGCATCAGACTATGCTTGGGGGGGGGGGGGCACCTGGCAGGGAGATGCATTCAGGGCAAATGGAGCCCAAACCAAATGCATCTACATTTCAACCAGAAAGAAATGCTAGCTGTTCAGAATGCTCTGACAGCCTTCAAGGACTTACTTCATCCAGGACAACTACTGAAGACGGGCAACACCACAGTTATGTGGTACATAAGCAGGGGGTTATCCATTCCTACTCCCTTTGCAGACTAGCCATGGCCTTGTGGAACACAGCCTTGACTTACCAAATACATCTTCAAGCTCAGTTCTGCCCAGGAAAGCAAAATACTGTGGCAGATGACCTAAGCAGAAATCTTATGGACCCGCACAAATGGAAACTGGATCCACAAATCTTCAGCGTGTTAACACAGAAATGGGGAAGCCCAGATATGGATCTATTTGCCTCTCCGCAAAACTATCAGTTGGACAAATTCTGCACAAGAATTTATCACAAAAAGGCATGGAAAGTGGATGCTCTATCCTTCAGTTGGAAAAACCTGTCAGTTTATACCTTCCCCCTCTGCCTCTTCTCTCCAATGTCTTACTAAAAGTTAGACAGGAAAAAACAAAAATGATTCAAATTGCTCTGGACTGGCCTCACCAACGCTGGTACCCGCTTCTAAAGAATATGTCTCACCTTCCTCCGTGGTACTTGCCTCAGACACCTCACCTGTTGTTTCAGCAGAACTATCCAATTCTGCACACTCAGCTCCAAACTCTGAATCTTGCAGCATGGCTAATCAACTAATTTTACCAACCACATCTCTCAGTAAACATGTGATGGATGTCATTTTGGAAGCCAGAAGGCCTAGTACTAGAAAATCTTATGCTGATAAATGGAAGAGATTCTGTGCTTGGAACCAAGCACAAGGAATAGACATAGCAAAGCCCAATATTCCTCAGATTTTACAATACTTAATTGAGATGCTTGACAAGGGCCTTTCTTTTTCTTCAATAAAAAGCCATGCTTCTGCCATCTCTGCTCATTACAACACAGAGCCTACCCTCTTTTCTCATCCACTGCTAAAACAGTACCTCAGAGGGGCCAACAATTTAAGGCCTCCCAGGAGAGCACCGACTCCTGCATGGGACCTCTGTTTTGTGCTGGAAAAGCTCACCCTGCCTCCTTTTGAACTAGCAGCTACTGCGGATATAAAATTTCTTTCTTGGAAGACCGCTTTTCTTTTGGCAGTCACTTCAGCCAGAAGGGTTTCAGAACTACAGGCTCTCATGGCAGTGGAGTCTTTCATTATTTTTTTACCCGGATAGGATGGCCCTCAGGACCAATCCTTCTTTTATGCCTAAGGTGGTATCCAGTGTGGCTCTTAACCAGACCATTCACCTGCCAACTTTTTTCCCAAATCCGCAGAACAAGGGGGAGCGGATTCTGCATTCATTGGATTTACAAAGACAACTAAGATTCTACTTAAACAGAACAAAATCTCTAAGAATGTCTGAGCAACTTCTGATAGCATTTGCTTCAAGATCAGAGGGGAAGGCTATATCAAAGCAGACTATTTCTAAATGGATAAGCCATTGCATTCGTTTCTGCTACTTGTACCATGGTAAACCTGTGCCCAAGAGGATCAGATCCCATTCCACCAGGGCTGCCTCTACTTCAGCAGCTTTTCTCAGAGGGGTCCCTACCAGAGACATTCTAGAAGCTGCTACTTGGAGCTCAGTTCATACATTCACATAGCATTATCATTTACCTCTCTTCTCTAAATCCAGGGCAGGCTTTGCCACTGCAGTCCTGCAGGGCCTTATAGCTGCTCCTAATGCCATTTAGTTTCATCCTCCCATCCATAGCTTTGGGATTCTACCCAAATGTAATGACTGCAACAGTGAAACACGAAGAACATAGTACAGTTGTGTACACTTACCATAAATGTCGATATTCAAGTGTATTCACTGTTGCAGTCTGGATTACCCACCCGCCAGCCCCCCTTTCTATACCTTTTCTTTCCTTCACTATACTCAAAAGCCTTTGTGGTGTATTTGCTTTTAGTTGAAGGTAAATTTTATGTTGCTAAAGTGCATTTATACATTTACAGTTTATATATATATATATATATATATATATATATATATATATATATATATATATTTTTTTTTTTTTTTGGGGGGGGGGGTTTGCTCCCCATTTGGGGGGGCACCTGACATCTGGGGCAAGAAAAACTGATTTAAAATGGCGTCGGCTGCATCTTTTATACCCCTGACGACCTGACATCATGGAAGAGGAGACAGCAACCGACGCAGGACCCAAGACTTTGTTATTCAGGCCGACTGAGGGCAACCTGCCAGCAGATTACCCAAATGTAATGACTGCAATGGTGAATACACTCAACATCTACATTTATGGTAAGTGCACACAACTGTACTTTTCTTTGTACCCTTTCGACAAAGGTGCCAGTTTCTTGGCTATCAAATTACAGTTACAGTAGCTGCTGTTTCCAATTTTTATTCGGCAAGTTAGTCTCGTTCCCTGTTCACCTTTAGACCATGCAAATCCTTCATGAAAGGTGTTTTCTTAAGGCCCCCAATTAAGGACCCATCTCCCCTTGGGACCTCACTCTTGTGTTGCAGGCTTTGACCCAGGGACCTTTCAAACCAGCAGATAATTGCAACATGAAGTTCCTGTCATGGAAGACTGTCCTCTTGCTGGCTGTAATTTCCAGTAAGAGGATTTTTGAATTACAAGCTTCATCTTCCAAACTTCCTTACATTCATTTTCATAAAGTGTGTGTCCTTATGCACCAGTCCATCCTTTATGCCCAAAGTAGCTGCTAAGAACAATGTTAATCAATCCTTCAATTACCAGTGTTCTTTCCCAATTTCTCTAATAAAGAGAAGTATGTTAATCATCTAGACATTCATACAGTTCAGGTATGCGTGCAGTAAGAGAATAACCATCGAATATGTATCTCACCTTTGTTCCTCACAGTTGCTTCACACACCTCTTTAGTCCTGTAAAGCCACAATGATGACCAAACAACAGAGAGCTAGTCATTTTCCTCAACATACAACCCTACAGTTATAAACACTTCGTCTATCCACATCAGATATCTAAGTAGTCCATCTTATTTCATACAAATGTACACCAGTCCTGTAAAGCCAGAAAGTAACTGTTTAAACTGAACAGATAACATGAGGGTTAGTCATTTTCTTCCAGACAATCCCAAACCCCACCCAGTAGATGTAGACCATTTCTGCATACATTTCAGCATCTGATTGTGAAAAAACAGGACAGCCATGCAATGTGTTTCACCTTTGCTCCACACAAACAGTTGCCATCACAAAGCCAGAATAATGAGCAAACCAGCAGCTGCTAGTGATTATCTTTCACAGGAGGGCAGCCCCAGCAATTACAGCTACTTTGTTCATATTATGGATGACAAGTTTATACATAAAAATATATGGATTCCATATAATTGGTCGAATTTTACTTGGTTGAAAATTACCCTGGAGTGAGAATATTAAATAAGGGGGTTTTAATGTATTCACTGTTATAAGAAGGTATAGCCATTACAAATGCATTGATATATATATATATATATATATATATATATATATATATATATATATATATATATATATATATATATATTTATATTTAGTAAAAACTATTAGCATAATGTGGGGGGGCAACACCCCCACCTTATTTAATATTCTCACTCCAGGGTTGCACTGCAGTGGGGCAGGGGCTATATTCCATTTTCGACCAAATGAACTTCGACCAAGTGAGCTTTCAGTCAAGTGAACTGCCTGGAATCATTTTCAACCAAGTGTAATTCAACCAAGTGAATGGAATCCACATATATATATATATATATATATATATATATATATATATATATATATATATATATATATATATATATGTGTGTATATATATATATATATATATATATATATATATGTGTGTATATATATATATGTGTATATATATATATATATATATATATATATATATATATATATATATATATATATAATATGTCTATATATATGTGTGTGTGTGTGTGTGTGTGTATAAACACAAACACACAATATTTTTTGTTTGTCACCCACCAATCCTCCCAACTGTCTGATTTTGCTTCATCACTTTTTTTCATGACTGTCATACAGTTTTTAATTGTCATGTAAGTGATCGAGGATTATAGTCCATCAGTAATTATAGGCATTAGAGTTTCATGCTTTTATTCGTAAAATCCATGTTGATATGCAAAACATGTTTATTAATTTTTTTTAAGTAAATTGTAGTAATGTTTAATATTTAATATTTACTCCTGATTTGGGGCATTTGATCTCCCTACACTTTTTATTTATTTATTTTTTGTTTCAATTGCATTTGTCTTCTAAGAAGCTGATCGCCAAGTTGCCCAAAATATCTGGTTGATGTCTGCTAGTCACACAACCTCAGAGAGAAACTTTATGATCTTCTGTTCTCATGTTGCAGTATTCATAAACTTTGGGTTAGCCACCTCCTATTGACCTGAACGTCCAGCCAGAATACAAAAGCTTTAGTCACTGCAAGATACATGGGACGTCTGACATTGGCCATAAAAGTGACGTCTGCAAGTACCTTCCTCAGAACTTCTCTGCCGCCATTCGAACGTCAGCTCATCTTGCCATCTCTGCCATCAGATCCTGCAATTTAAAGGTAAGTACCTTGTTGGGGCCTTTTTCTTGTCTATTTTTTTGGTCACTGCATGCCTGCCTAGGTTCATGTCTTCCAGAAAAGGAAAGCGTAGGTGTGGACATCAGATCCCACATAAAGACGCCCACAACCTGTGTCTGTTCTGCCTAGGCCCCAACCTTGACCGTACATCATGCAAAATTTGACAGGCCTTTGTCCCAAAGACTCTTCTCAGCCGTCTGCACACCCTTAATATCTGTCTAGAGAATCAACACCTGAAACGTCTCACTCTTATGATGGAAGGGCTGTCTGGCCATACCATGGAGCCACTGTAAAAGAATGCCAAAGTTGCCAGGCTTGAGCCTGCTGCTGCGCATCTTCCACCCGATGTTCCCCTTGTGGCCAAGGTACAACTGGAGGAACGTACAGAACCAGGCGACTCCGGTAATAGCTGGTACCATTCCGGAGGCCGCAAAACCAAAGTCTGAAAGCTGGTCCGTTGAGGTAACACACACGATGAGGACAACCTCTGCTCGCTACAGATGTCCAGACTGGTTCTTCCACTGTTAGTGAGGCCTTTCTGAACCTAGGCCCTTCTTAGGGCCATCGCCCTCTAGGCCTGTTTCTTCATTAAAAAAGAAACAAAAAACCAAATATGTGACTTCACTTCCTCTGAGCTTGCCTGATTGGCAAGCTTTCTCTGAGTTTAATACCTTTATAGCTCTTAGGCCTTCCATGGCTGCTTCTCCTCAGGCTGCCCCTCCTGTTATCAGCTCTAGGCCTCAGACTATATAACCTATTACAATAGAGGCCGAAGACTCTTCAGATTCCTCTTCAGAGGATTCTCTGTCTTGTGCTTCATAAATGCCTTCCCGTGAAGGATATGCCTCCCGAGAGGAAGAGTCTTATGAGGTGGATTCCTCTGCGGAGGACCTTACCTTTGGAGAACCCATCTCTCGGATGAGAGAGTTTTTCAAATGGAACTCCACAGAAATGTCTGAAGTCCAAAAGAGATATTATGAACTCCTACAAATATACCCCTTCACCTTCTGCCATTCCACCAGTCCTACCAGCCTTCTTAGATGCCTTTTGTGCACCTTCTAAAAATCCTGAATCCCAGCCCCTTGCTCCTAGAAGGCCTGACAGATTTTATAAGGTCCCAGAAGGGGTGAAATTTCTAATAAAATGCCCTCTTGCAGATTCTGGTACCATTTCTGTCTCTGCAGACAAACCCTCCAGACTGCTTCCCTCTACCTTTATCATTCCTACTGATAAGGGCAGCGAAACTATGGAGAGAATTGGCAAGAAGATGTGCACCTCTGCCACTTTGGCATTTAGGTCCATCAACTACCAGACACACGTCTACTCCCTGGCCCTTTTGACTCAGGCTTCAAAGCTCTTGGATGATCTCCCTGATACGCCCACAGTTACAAATCTCTAACCTGTTCTCCTTGTCCTCACAAGCGACAAGACAATCAAATGCAGTTATGATGCTGCAGAAGCCTTTGTCAGATCTTCAACTTTTGCCTCAGTGCTCAGTAGGTACTCTTGTTTGAAGCTCCAACCCCTACGTGATGATATCAGGGCTAAACCTCTAGATACTCCTCTGGAAAATACTGCCTTGTTTGGGGCTCTGGTGCCAGAACCTTTCAAAACCCTTCAACAGGAGGGAAAGAACTACAGGACTTGAAACATTTGTTTGTGTCACCACTTCCTAAATTCCACAGAAATTATCCTACTAAGACCCAGTTCAATAGAAAACATTCTGCTCTTCCTCCTCCTACTAGGGGCAAAAAGTGTTCCAGAAAGCAGCGGCCACCTTCCAGGCCTGCTCAGACACCAACCCGTAAACCTTTATTGCAGGACAAGGCAGGTAGTCTGTGACTACCTGCTTCCTCCTCCAGATCCTGTACCCTTTCCAAGAGACTCTCTCACTGTCTCCCTTTCTGGAAAAGCATTACAAGCAAAAAGAACCAAAAACCTGCAATGCACTTGCCATTTAAAGAAAAGTCCACCGCAAACACAGAAAAAAAGGTCAAGTTACGTACAAAAGATTTATTAAAATATCAGTAAAATTTAGTCAAAAACACAAAGCTTTCGAATTGCTCCTTCAGTGTGATACAACCATATTAAACACAGTACTGTTTAAATTTAAAATTAATGTCACATAGCCAACCAACATCATTATCAGTTGATTATATCATCAATGAAATATACATTTTTAAAAGGACATTTACAAAAAGGCTGCAAAGTATATAGCCTTATATTTAATTGTCATTTTTTTTAGACCTATCTGCATTTTTTTCAAAATGGGTTTAATTGAAATAGTAGAATTAATACCTGGGGTATTATCTGCTTGCAACCTAATAATCCAGTTGTACTCTTTGGTTTCTAAATCATTGTTCCTATCTCCCCCTCTCTTACTAGTGTAACACATGTCAGTGACCCTAAATGAAAAAGTATGTGTGTTGCCAAATTCAGCATTATGCTTTGCAATAGCATTTGTCAGAACATTCCTTTTCTATCAGACCTGTGTTCGCTAATACGTTCACGTAGTTTTCTGCTTGACTTGCCATCATAAAAACTTGAACATTTGTCACATGTGGCTAAGTAAACAATGTTACTAGAATTACAAGTAGCAGTACATGTAAATAAAAATTCTTTTTGAGTTATGGGATGTATGAATTTATTACTTTTGCAAATGACACTGCATACAGAGCAGTGCATGGATAGAAATGTGCCCTTTTTATTTAGCTCAATCCCCCTTTGTTTTTTAGTTCGTATATCTGTATAGCACAACTTACTTTTTAAGTTGCTAGAATTTCTATAAGCAAACTTTGGATAAGATGAAATAACATTACTTAATTAGGTACGATAACCCAGTTATTACCAATTATTCTCTTGATCTGAGGTGCACATCGACTAAAAGTAGTAGTGTACCTGAGCTGGTCCACAGTAGATGTAGTAAAATTAGGACCATCTTGTGGAGTTGAGAAATAAGGTTTGGCTTTATTCGTTCAAGGACATCTTTCTCTTCATCCAATAAAAACGGAGTTATAAACTCTTTGTTGGAATTCATGTTTCATATCCTGCAACTGTTCAATACACGTGTCATCCCTAGAATTTAACTTACTAACTCAGCTGTATTGGCTCTTAACTATTCCTCTAAATGTGTGAGTAGGATGCATGCTTTTACTATGCAAGAATTTCTTTTTATTAGATTTTTTTGTAGATTTTTGTGGATACAGAATTATCTGCAACATTTAGATGTATATATAAAAAATGTATTTCATTAGCTGAACTAGTCATTTCAAATTTCAAAAATGTAGTAGTATTTAGTCGAAAAATTAATTCAATAAATCTGTTGTACCCCCCCCCAACAAAAAATACATAGTCTACAAAAAGCTTGTAAAATAGTATATAAGATTTAAATTCATTAGAATAATTATATACATGCTTTTCCTACCATTAATTTAGGGTCAAGTTAGCATAAGCGTTTCCTACGGGCCCATTGCAACATCGGTAGTTTGATGATGAAAGACTTCATTGAAAATAAACATATTATTATTTAGTACTATTTCAAGTAGTTCACATAATGTCTCTATTTCCCTACCTTTCATTTTTCTATAGCTGCATAAAACACTTCGAATGGCGTTAATGCCATAATCATTAGGGATAACAGAGTGATTTTATATCGAAGGTTACAAAGATGTACTTATTATTTCTTCTTGATGCCAGATGTGACGTTTACTTAAAAAATCATCAGTGTTCTTAATAAAACTCTTCACATGTACTAATAAAGGGCTTAATGTAGTTTGCAGATAGAGGGAAATAGGCTGTGTTAACCAACCTCGACCAGAGACAATAGGTCTCATCGGATGTTTATTTAAAGATTTTGTGAACTTTAGGTAAGCCATATATAACAGGCGTTTTGAAACAGGGTATAGAAAAGTTCAGAATAATGGTGAGTGTGGAAGAGAGGTGAAGAAGAGAGTACAGGCAGGATGGAGTGGGTGGAGAAGAGTGTCAGGAGTCAGGAGTAATTTGTGACAGACGAGGACATGTAAGAGTGAAAGGGAAGGTCTACAAGAGGGCAGTGAGACCAGCTATGTTATATGGGTTGGAGACAGTGGCAATGACAGAAAGGCAGGAGTCAGAGCTTGACGTGGCAGAGTTGAAGATGTTAAGATTTGCACTGGGTGTGATGAGGATGGACAGGATTAGGAATAAGTATATTAGAGAGTCAGCCCAGGTTGGAAGGTTTGGGGACAAAGCCAGAGAGGCAAGATTATGTTGGTTTGGACATGTGCTGAGGAGGGATGCAGAGTATATTGGTAAAAAGATGCTAAGGATGAAGCTGCCAGGTAACAGGAAAAGAGGAAGGCCTAAGATAAGGTTTTTGGATGTGGTGAGAGAGGATATGCAGGTGGTTGGTGTGACAGAGGAAGATGCAGAGGACAGGAAGAAATGGAAACAGTTGATCTGCTGTGGCGACCCCTAACGGGAGCAGCTGAAAGAAGAAGTATAGAAAAGTAATTTAGCAAGTCCACAGAAATATCATCATTGATTTGAAGTTCAAACAAAAGCGTATTAACATTACTAATATAACGTGCTACATCACCATAAGAGACTTGTTTAAATGCAGTAAAGTCGGCAAGAAGTTCATTCATAGAATTATATTCAGCAGCATTCATTAAAACAGTCCCCCTCCCTTGTCAGCTTCCTTAATAACAATATCGCTGTTATTCTCTAGCTTTTTTAATGCATTTAATTCAACTATACACAAATTATAATATTTTTTAAACTCATTTTTAGCATATAAATCATGCAATTCTTCACAAATATTCTCGAAAGCTTTAACTACAGGGTTACTGAAAGGAATAAAAGTGCTGCTTTTTTACATTTTAATAACATAAGTCTAGGAAAGTCTTTCTAAAGCAATTTCCTCTAAAAAGCTTCAGATCAGTTAAAGCATTAATTATAGAATCCTTTTGCACTGGTATAAAAGTCATGCCTTTGCTTAATAAACTTATCAGCTTCGGTTAATTCAGCATTTGCCAAATTAAATACTGGGCAGTCAATATTTGTTACCTCCGTGCTTTGTTTTGTATTTGTAGGCCGGCACTTGCTTCTGTGGTTCTCTTCCTGGAGAAGGACCTCCCACTGGTTGTATCTTGCGTCCGATTGAGTAATGCTTTCGGAAATTTCAATTGGATCACAGTGGAGGCTCGCCAAAAATCCTGTCGTTGATTGGATGAACCAGCCACTGCATTCTCTTCAGTTGCATTTTGGCGCATCGGTTCACTAGGATTATTATTTAATATTGGCCCAGTTATTGAATTAAGTTCTACATTATCTGTAGTTAAAAAACTACTATTAGCTGTATCAAAAAATCCCAAGAAGTAAAAACAACGTAATAAAAGCAAATACTTCCGATATGGTAAAAAACAATGGATGCCTCGGCTCGGGCACAGAACTCTTTAATCACACTAAAAATCACAGTAAAATTAACTGCAAAAACAAACGTTAAGCGCTTCCATCTGTACAAACAGATTTCTTCAGAACGTTAATCAATTGTCCAAATGTTCCTTAAATAGCCCATCAATCTGATTTTGGCGCCAAAAAAAATATATATTACATTTTTAAAAAACTTATTGCAATTGTTAAAAGCATTCTTTTAAAAACATTCTATTAAAACGTTGCATACAATGTATTTAATACAATACTTACTATTGATCTAATACCATTACTTGAATAAATATTCATATTGTCATATGATAAAAATTACGTAAATGCATGATGTTAAATATGTTGAATGTATAATAATTGTTATTGAGCATTCTCCAGTCAATTACTCTAACTATTCGTCGTATAAATATAATTAATATTCATATAATAATTAACACATAATACATTCTAATTAATTGATTTGTATATAACTGTATTGTCTTGCCCTCAAATGTTGTGGATCCTATAGACTATGAAAACATCTGATATTACAATATTGATACTGATAACTACCTGTTAGGCTAGTAACAAGAAAGGTTTTATACTAATAAAATCATTGATTCCTGGATAGTTTGTAGCATCTGTGAGCATCTGCCACCTACTTTCTTTCATGGCAAGTATAGCTTTAATGTTTCCACCATATGGTGAAGGCTCAACCGTATCAATAATATGGAACATAAAATAATGCCTGTCATTTGTATTCAATATGTGCCTATACAGAGCATTCTTATTGTCCTTAACTCTAATACAATACAAATGTTCATATATTCGACGTTTGAATTGTCTTTCTGTCTTACCAATGTAGAATGCGTTGCATTCCACACAAGTGGCTAGATAGATCACAAATCTGGTATTACAATTCCCATGCCTACTGAACAGATAAGTTTTATTGATATTCTCTAATCTGCTCCCTCTACATACTTTGATATGCTTACATTGGTTGCATTGTCCACATTTGATAGTGAATGCACACACAGCCAGGAAATGGAACAGCTTGTAAGTTCACCAAGGCAGATTCAGTAAATCCAGGTAGGCACCAAATGAATTCAAATAATTCCTTTATTCAGAACCACAGAATAATAACACACAAGCTACCAGAGGAATTCTGAGCTTTATCAAGTGACACCATGCTGTTGAATCAGGTGTCTTAAATACCTTGAAAATCCTAGGTTAATTAGAAAGCACTACCAATTAACATTTTAAAGAGACTATGCACTATTCCACATGCTTAAAAATTCCTTTAAAACAAAATATATAAAAAAATATAATAGATTGCTTAAAATAATGCATTAATGCATCTGTCACTACTAAAAATGCTAATAGCTTAAAAATAAACAAAACATTGTGCACTGTTTCCATAGTGTTTAACATTGTAATAAAACTTGCTTTGTGCAAAAAGTTGCACTTCTTTTGAAAATTGGAATAAGATGGAGTGACTTGACGTACCAACTGTTGTTCGTGTAAGTATAATATAAGGCTAATGCCTAGTATGGGTATGACAATATTTTCCTTTTCTTGGTCTTGTTGACAACCCTGCTGGAAAAAGAATACTATATCTTAACCAAGTTAAACTCTGCTGTACAATAGGTCTTTCCTTAACATAGACTTTGTATAGTGTAGCATTAAGTGAAAATCATGCCCATGTGTATGAGTACTTGCCATAAGTAATTGTGTGGGGAATGTCAAACTAAAGTCTTGCCCTTCTTAGTTTCAATAGGCTTGATACTGATCAAACCCGTTAAGCCCAGGGGGTCTCCCAGCATCTAACTTTAATTGCCAGAGGAGTTCTCGATATTCTAAAGTTGATTCCCAATCACCCCCCCTGGCATCAGGCTTAACTTGCTCCAGTACCATAAATTTCAGTTTTATGTTTGGACAGGTCAGGGAGTGCTTATAAAAAGCGGTGGTTTCCTTCTTTTTTTTTATATGCTAAAAATGTTCGTTATATTCGCTATGGAATTCCCTTTCCGTTTTGCCTACATAGAAACTGCTGCATGTGGTGCAGAAGCCTAAATAGACCACCCCTTGCTACCACATGTGAAATGGCCTCAGGGGTAGATTTTAGATCTTCTGGATGGAATGGTGATACTTTTTTCTTCCAAGATGGCATGGCATTGGCTACATGCCCCACATTTAAATGTTCCCTTTCTTGCTGGGTTAGTTTTCCTTGTAATGTTCTGCTTTTTCTCAAACATTTCCTTGAGATTGGTACCCCTTCTCCTTACAAATGAAGGTTGGTCAGGCAATAGCCCCTTAAACTCTTCAAAGAGGGCAAGTACAGGCCAGTACTTTCTTACAGATTCCTCCATTTCCCTTGAGTGCAAAGAGGTGTAGATAAAACTGTTCTTAAATTCATTGTTGGTAACGGGAACGGGGCTGGCTGGTATGCCTGTTCCCTTACCCAGAAGGGGTGGATAGACATTTCCTCTTTTGGAATTTACCTCCTCGACCAGGCTTTTGAAGAGGTCCAGAGGATAGCCCCTTTCTAAGAACAGACTTTCCAAAAACCTGACCTCTGCCATGTAGTCGTCATGTCCACTGCAAATCCTGCTTGCCCTGATGAGTTGTCCTTTGACAATGCCTTTTTTCTGGAAAAAAGGATGTGCACTCTCAAAGTGCAGAACAGAGTTGGAAAAAGTAGGTTTTCGATACAGCTTAGATTGAAAACTGTTCTCCAAGTAATTTTTGTATATGGTGACACCCAAATAATTCAATTGGTCTGGATCGGTGGAGTGAGTGAACTGCAGAAAATTGGTACTTGCATTGATGTGAGAAAAAAACCTCAAAAGCTCAACCTCAGACCCTTGCCACAAGATGCAGATGTCGTCAGGTAACGTCTGTAGAGTAGTAGATGTTGCTCCCAAGGGGATCAATACAAACTTGTGCTCCCATCGTGAAGCACCCACGTTGGCGTAAAGGTGGCACAGGATGCCCCCATTGCTACACCTTTATTTTGCTTGAAGAGTTCTCCATTGAAAAAGATGAAGTTACGTATCACGATTTCCATGAATTCAATGACCAAGTTGCTTAGTCTGTTGTTCAAATCAGTTTCATTGGTGAGAAACTCACCAAACCAGTCCAGACCCTCATCATGTGGAATGCTAGAAAAGAGATCCTTGATGTCAATGGTCACCAGCAACAGGTCAGGAGAAAACTTGGTAGTAGGAAAATCACACAGAAAGTGCCAGGAGTCCTTGCATACATGCGTAAGCAGGGGGGTGAATCTCTTAGTCAAACAATCAATAAATTTACCGATGGGTTCCGTGATTCTTCCTGCCCCTGCCACTATTGGCCTGAATGCTGGTGGGTTAGTTCCCTTATGAATTTTAGGGATGCCAAACAAAACCGGTATCCTTGGTTTTTCTACATGTAAATAATTGTAGAGCTTCTCATTGATGGAATTTTGCAGCAATAAATCGCACAGATGGTAGTTGATTTAGCTAGAGCAATATTGACTTCATTTAGTGAGACTGTTGAATATTGCCCATCATTTTGGAGCATGTTATGAATGTAAGCCTCATAGTCTGCAGCAAACATCAACACTAACCCTCCGCCTTTGTCCGGCTTCATTATCCTTACATTTTCGTCCTTTAACTGTTTAATAAAGTTGAACCCTTCTTTAGAAAAATTGCCAGCTAATGAAGTCTTTCTGTCCGTAGATATTTTCCTAAAATCCTTTTCACCAAATTCTCAAAAAAGATATGAGTGGGTGTAGTGGGGGGTTAAATACACTTCTGCGGCTTGGACCTGTCTCCATAAATTGCTCCCCTTAAAATAGTGTGTTAATTCAAACCCCTGGTAAACTTTAACTCAACCAGGGACTGTGAAAAGATTCATAGGTCTAGAAGGCACAAATTGCAAGCCACGCGAAAACGCCAAACACCCAGTCATCCAGTTCTAAGTCCGTGTAATTATAAATGGCAAAGTTATCCTTTCTTAAAATAGTACACATGTCATTAAGGCCCCCTATACCATTGCCTTTAATGCTGTTAATGTGGTCCACAGCAAATTCTGTGTTTGAAGTGTTTAGTGTTACTTCAAAAAAACTTTCCTCATTCACTACCTGCGGGTCCATGCCCTGGGTGCCTGTTTGTGTCCCCCAAACCCGGGCCTCCCGGTTCTGCTGAAAATCCTGGTTGACACCCTTCCTACCCTTTTCAGCTAGCCTTTCACTTCTTCGAGGTGGCTCTTCCACCTCTTCGTGAACATTTTCCTCTTGGGCATGTACTACAGAAGGTACTTTGTTAGACACTCCTTTGGTATAACGGTTAGGGGCAGGGTAAGCCACCCCTTCCCTGTATTCTGCCAAGTCTCTTTCCAGTTTTCTCAATTTTCTATTTAAAACCTTGTCACAAAACATATCAACTTTGTTAAACATTAGATCATAGTCACTTTTAAAAAGCAGAAAGTCTGCATCAGTTGTTATTTTAGTATTCAATATTTCCAAATCCTCTAATAATGAACAAGCTTTACATTCATATTCAGAAATCATTAGGTTCAACATTTCCACACCTGCTCTATCAAAAATAAGCCTGCTCTATCAAAATTAAGCCTGATGCCAGGGGGGGTGATTGGGAATCAACTTTAGAATATCAAGAACTCCTCTGGCAATTAAAGTTAGATGCTGGGAGACCCCCTGGGCTTAACGGTTTGATCAGTATCAAGCCGCTATTGAAACTAAGAAGGGCAAGACTTTAGTTTGACATTCCCCACACAATTACTTATGGCAAGTACTCATACACATGGGCATGATTTTCACTTAATGCTACACTATACAAAGTCTATGTTAAGGAAAGACCTATTGTACAGCATAGTTTAACTTGGTTAAGATATAGTGTTCTTTTTCCAGCAGGGTTGTCAACAAGACCAAGAAAAGGAAAATATTGTCATACCCATACTAGGCATTAGCCTTATATTATACTTACACGAACAACAGTTGGTACGTCAAGTCACTCCATCTTATTCCAATTTTCAAAAGAAGTGCAACTTTTTGCACAAAGCAAGTTTTATTACAAAGTTTAACACTATGGAAACAGTGCACAATGTTTTGTTTATTTTTAAGCTATTAGCATTTTTAGTAGTGACAGATGCATTAATGCATTATTTTAAGCAATCTATTATATTTTTTTTATATATTTTGTTTTAAAGGAATTTTTAAGCATGTGGAATAGTGCATAGTCTCTTTAAAATGTTAATTGGTAGTGCTTTCTAATTAACCTAGGATTTTCAAGGTATTTAAGACACCTGATTCAACAACATGGTGTCACTTGATAAAGCTCAGAATTCCTCTGAGCGAAAGCGCTTGTGTGTTATTATTCTGTGGTTCTGAATAAAGGAATTATTTGAATTCGTTTGGTGCCTACCTGGATTTACTGAATCTGCCTTGGTGAACTTACAAGCTGTTCCATTTCCTGGCTGTGTGTGCATTTACTTCCTGGTTTGGTTCTCTGCTGTTTGTTTGACACATTTGATAGTGGACATATTCTGCCTGTTCATTTTTCTACCATTAGATTCCAATAATTTTTTGATATTTTGCCCAGTCTTAAATACTATTTGTGCTTGAATGCCTAAAACTTGCAAAGATTCTTTGTTAGCTATAAACTGATTCCATCGTTCTTTTATAAATATTTCTATCTGATGAACTGTAGGTGAATAGGTCAAAACACATACCCTTCTACTGTGCTCTTCTACCTGCTTACCATTTTGTGTAGAAGACATTTTGTTAAAATTGCCCAGTAATGGTTTGTACTTATTTCCCCATTCACCAATGATGTATGGATTGATGTCATTCAATAATTTCACTTGATAACCTCTGTTAATAAACATGTTCTTAATAAGATCAGTTTCCTTTAACATCATCTCTCTTGTGGAGGACATACGGGCAGCTCTTATACATTGCCCTTTGTAGATGTTACGAAACACATGGTGGGGGTGGTTACTTTCATATGCCAAATAATCATTTGAAAATGTCTCCTTTCTATGGATGCATGATAGAAAACCTGCATCACCATGGCTAATGAATGTATCTAAGTATGCCACTCCCGTCTTATTAACAGCATGTGTAAATTTTAAAAAGTCTGTGGTATTATTTATATACCTAATAAATTTTTCTATGTCCTCTTCAGGGCCATCCCATAATATAAATAAATCATCCAGGAATCTAGTATAGTACACAATATATTTGTAAAATTCAGATTTGAATAAATGTTCCGATTCCCATTCAAGCATAACTATATTGGCAAAAATCGGGGCACACGATGCACCCATAGCTACGCCTCTAATTTGTTTAAAAAATTCATTCTCAAACTGGATGTAATTGTGGTCCAGGACCAACCCCATCATGTCAGTAATTAGACATATCCTGTCCCAACTCATATTAGTATTTTTCCTCAAACTACAGCTAAAATATTCTAGACCCACCTCTTTCGGGATACTAGAAAATAAATCTACCACATCAATGGTGATAAATATTAAATCCTTCTTCCATATGTCAGTGGTTAGTTGCCCTAAAAACATCCATGAATCTTTAATTAAACGTGGCGTGTTGTTATAAACTGGTTTCACCCATTTGTCTATGGCAGTGCCCAATGGGAAGGTTTTAGCTCTACTTCCTGAAATTATTGGCCTAAATGGAGGATGTTGCGCATCCTTATGCACCTTAGGAATCCCAACAATGGTTGCCAATACAGGGTATTCTACCTTTAGAAATTCATACGTTTCAGTTGTAATCCTCTTATCCAATAAATATTCTTCCAAGGCTAAATCAATGAGCCTGTATCCTATATTAATTTCGTTAAGGGCTACAGCTTCATAAATCCCTGATTGATATAATATCTGATAAATCTCATTGATATAGTCCATTTTGTTGAATATGACTATACCTCCACCCTTGTCTGGTTTCATAAGTCTCACATCTTTATTATTCATAAATTCTTTGAGACAATCATGTTCTTGGTTAGATTTGTTGCCTCGTTCTTCACTACCTTTTGGAACCCTTGGATGTCATTGCATATACATTAGTATTGCTGGGAGGAATAAAACTACTTTTCTTTTTAAGCATGTTAAATGTGTTAAATATCTTGTCTTCATTTTTACTAGTATGTTGGTCAAAATGTAGGGCAAGATTTAATCTCCTACAAAATAACTTGACCTCCAGGATAATATCTACCAGATTAAAACCTACTGTAGGTATAAATTTCATTCCCTTTGAAAATAAATCAAAGAATTCGTCAGATATCTCATAACTAGTGTAGTTAAAAACATTAAATCCTAATTTAGTGTGAATTATATTGTCATTATTTGTACTATTCTCGTTTCTAGTTATCATCTTCTTGTCATTTGAATTGTTACACTCATTTGTTTGTTCGAATACTGATGTATTCTGTTCACAATGTTCAGTGACTGAACTATTTATACCTAATAGAGTATGAAAGTTGTCAGAAATGTCATTACATGTTATAACGTGGGACTTATTGGAAATATTAAATTCCTTCATCTCCATCTCCTGTTCCTGTTCCCATATGTACTTTTTGGGGGATAATATCTGCCTCCCTGAAAATTAGATTCTTCATTGCCCCTTCTATGTAAATTAGTAGTATATCCGTCTGTCTGATTATTGTGACTAAATGTCTGTTTGGGCCACACATATGCCCTATTATTAGCATAAAGATCCACATCACGTGTTAATTTCCTTTCTTTTCTTTCAAATATAACATGTGCTTTACGATCAGCTTCAACAAATTGTTTATCATATAAATCATTCCATTGGCAAAATGATACATCATGCAATATATCAGTATTTATTTTGTCCACTTCTGATATTAAACTTGATAACTTCTCATCATTTTTCTGTATCAAAACTTTAAGATACTTAAAACCAAAACTATCAAATAACTGATTAAATTCCAAAATTAAATCATCATTTAATTCATGTCCCATCGGTATTTTAAAAAAACGTATGCCTTTGGGCACTACCTTCAATGTTAGACATTTACTAAAATATGCATTCTCAATTTTAATATTTTTGATCGCTGTTAATTTTTTACCCAATAAGTATATCTTATCTTTAATACTGCATCTTACATTCTGTTCATTCATTGTTTTGTCTTTAACATTGATTAAAGTGCCATTTTTATTATATTTATCGAAATCAACACCGTCGGATAAAAACTTGTCCAAACAGCCATTTGCGCCACTACTATCAACTCTATTCTTTTTGTAATGTTTGCTACTACGTACTAAGTTGGCACCACATGGACTAGATGCTAGTTCAATACCTTTAGTTATGTCCTTTTTCGATTTTGAAATTGCTGAATAAGTTTTAACTGGTGGTAAACGTTTAGGACGAGCTCCTAAGCGTTCCGTTTCGTAAAATAGTTGAAATAAGCTGAAATCAAATGTAAAGTCCTCAGATAGCGATTTGCTATCATTCTGTTCATCAGTACCGCAACATGATTGCTTTTCTTTCCTAAAAACGATTTCCTCAGGACTGCCCTGTCCGTTCGGTATATCCATTTGCGTGCTCACATTCACATTTGGTGCAGTACAATTCCTCGTTACAACCGCCTGTTGCTCACCGGATGAACATGATGTTTGTCTGCACCTCACGGAACCACCTAACCCGGTGTTACTAGCTGCAATGGAACGACCAACTAATTCCATTAATCTCGTCACTTCCTCCTTAAGTGCGGTGATTTCTGAACGAATGTTAGCGAGTTCCCCTTGGTCCAATGAAGCCTGAACGCCCTCGTTGTTATCCATATCAGACGCTGCCAAAAAGTCCCAAAATGTAAAAACAACGTAATGAAAAGCAAATAATTCCGATATGGTAAATAACAATGGATGCCTTGGCTCGGACACAGAACTCTTTAATCACACTAAAAATCACAGTAAAATTAACTGCAAAAACAAACGTTAAGCGCTTTCATCTGTACAAACAGACTTCTTCAGAACGTTAATCAATTGTCCAAATGTTCCTTAAATAACGAATAGTTAGAGTAATTGACTGGAGAATGCTCAATAACAATTATTATACATTCAACATATTTAACATCATGCATTTACGTAATTTTTATCATATGGCAGTATGAATATTTATTCAAGTAATGGTATTAGATCAATAGTAAGTATTGTATTAAATACATTGTATGCAAAGTTTTAATAGAATGTTTTTAAAAGAATGCTTTTAACAATTGCAATAAGTTTTTTAAAAATGTAATATATATATTTTTTTGGCGCCAAAATCAGATTGATGGGCTATTTAAGGAACATTTGGACAATTGATTAACGTTCTGAAGAAGTCTGTTTGTACAGATGAAAGCGCTTAACGTTTGTTTTTGCAGTTAATTTTACTGTGATTTTTAGTGTGATTAAAGAGTTCTGTGTCCGAGCCGAGGCATCCATTGTTTTTTACCATATCGGAAGTATTTACTATTAGCTGTATCAGTTACAGAGGCAGTTACAGGAACAGGAAACTGATCGAGCTCATGCATAGAGCCTTTTTGTGTGCGGCCAGTAAGATTCACTGTTTCTTTTCTTTCAAACTCGTTTGGCCAAAAAAAAATATTACCTCAATGAAAATCCTTAATGTCAGGATTAAGTTTATTTCTTTTTTGTTGCTCTAGTTTTTTTATCTAGAGTCGCCAGTCTCTCTAGCATGTTGTTGTAAGTTGTAATATTAATATTAAAAGTAGGCAAGGCACATAATTCTCTTTCTAGTCGCTCAATCTCTTCATGCATACTTTTTTCAATGGAAATGAACTACATGATTCATTAAGGCCATGTAGTTCAAGCCTAACTTAATATTTAGTTCTTGCCAGCTTTTCAGAAGGTCAGGGTATTTATTACCGTAAGATGGCGTCTTTAGTACTCGCAACCCACGAGGAACTAAATCCAAATGCAAATATCCTGAAAAGCTGACACGCTGCCATTGCAGCTTTTTAAATGCTTGCACTTTAAACTCAAGATTCTTAATCCGTTGTATGCAAACATCACCATTAGTAACGTTAGGAGAGAACTCGCCATTCGTTGCAGTTGTCATGTCCTGTAGAAGAGTATTTGTTCTTTCCGCCAATATATCACTTAACAGTAAGCCACTGTTAAGTCTTCCGATGGTTGACTGAGACATTTTATTAAAAGGACGTTTGCAGGTTTTAGTAAAACAACACACAAGCAAAAAGAACCAAAAACCTGCAATGCACTTGCCGTTTAAAGAAAAGTCCACAGCAGACACAGAAAAAAAAAACAGCCAAGTTGCATCCAAAAGATTTATTAAAATATCAGTAAAACAGTCAAAAACACAAAGCTTTCGGATTGCTCCTTCTTCAGTGTGGTAAACACAATACTATTTAAATTTAAAATTAATGTCACATGATAGCTAACCAACATCATTACCAATTGATTATCTCATCAATGAAATATACATTTTTAAAGGGACATTTACAAAAAGGCTATAACTTTGTAGCCTTTTTGTAAATGTCCCTGTACAAATGTATATTTCATTGATGAGATAATCAATTGGTAATGATGTTGGTTGGCTGTTATGTGACATTAATTTAAATGGTACTGTGTTTAATATGGTTGTATCACACTGAAGAAGGAGCAATCCGAAAGCTTTGTGTTTTTGACTACGTTTTACTGATATTTTAATAAATCTTTTGGACGTAACTTGGCCATTTATTTTCTGGAAAAGCATTACCTCAGACAAGTGGGTCTTGTCAGTCATTGAAAAAAGCTACTTCATGATTTGGGCAGTTCCTCCACTCTTAAGAGGCATCCCGCAGCTACCAAAGGACCAGCTGCCCCTATTCCAACCAGTATTGGACAGTGTCCTATCTCAAGGGACTGTCCAAACAGTCCCTGCGTCAGAAAAGGGAATGGGCTTTTACTCCAGACTTTACTTCGTCCCAAGAAAGGACTATCTCAGGCATTTTTGGCCACCTTGGACATCAAAGATGCCTACCTGCATTTCCCCATCTGGCCCAAATACAGGAAGTAGTTATGTTTCTCTGTGGGTTTCTCACATTTTCAGTTCTGTGCTTTACCCTTTGCACTATCTTCTTCTGCAAGGGTATTCACCAAGTTTCTGGCTCTAGTAGTAGCTTCTTGCAGGGTCCTAGGGATACAGATTGCAGTCAGATTGTTACAGTGCCTTCCAGAACCATCTCCAGACAGTCATTTCTGTTCTGCAGTCTCTGGGTTTCACCATCAGCTTCCTCAAATCCTGCCTAAACCCCTGCCAGGACCAAGTTTTCCTGGGGTGCAGAATCAGGACAAACGTTATGATGGCATTCCTTCCACATCAAAAGGTGGAAAACCTGAAGGAATACCTGTTGTCTCTTTCCCACATCCCTGCAATGACAGCAAGAGAGAATACCTCAGACTCTTAGGGCATGTGGCTTCTACAATCCCCTTGCTGCCAGTGGCAAGACTCCACTTGAGGAAACTTTAGTGGTACGTGAGGTCCACATGAACCCAACACTCCCACTCCTTAGACCACACCTTTCCTACCATGCCTAAGGAAGGAGATCCTTTGGTGGGTGGATCAAGTCTCTCTGAACCCAGGACTTCCTTTACAGCCCCTAACTCTAGTCCAGAAAATGTACACAGATGCTTCGGACCTGGGTTGTGGAGCTGCTATGGGCAGCTTGAAGGTGCAAGGGACAGCCCCCCCCAAGAGGGAGCACATCAACATCAGAGAGATGTCTTTGCACTGCAAGATATTCTGAAGCAAGGACCCCTGATGTTGTTAGACAACACTACTGTTCTTTGGTATGTGAACTAACGAGGGCAACAGGATCATACTTATGCAGACTTGCACTCTAGGCTTGGGAATTGGCGTTCCAGCATGTAGCCATTCTTCAGGCTGTCTGTATCCCCTCAGCTCAGAACATTCAGGCAGACATCTTGAGCAGGTCCATGTCACAATCCCATGAATGGATGCTACACAGCGATGTGTTTCTGGACATAGTCCACAGGTGGAGCATGTCAAAAATAGATCTGTTTGCCTCCCCTTTGAACAGACAACTTCCAGAGTTTTGTACCAGAGCTCACAGACTCCTAGCGAGGGCAATGGACACCTTCTCTATCTCATGGAAGGGAATGCTTCTGTACGCATTCTTCCCCCTTCCCACTCTTACAAAAAGTCCTAATGAAAATTCAGCAGGGCAAACCAAAGATCTTGTTGGTGACTCCCTTTTGGCCAAGACAGCACTGGTTTCTCCTCATTCTGCATTTAGCCAGGGGCGATCACCACAAGTTTTCTCACAAAGTGGACCTACTCACACAGGACAGGGGATCCCTAATCCATCCCCACTTGGAATCTCTGAGCCTCACCCCGTGGGTGATAGAGTTTTGATCCCTTTCAGACACCTTTACTCTGAGGACGTGTTAAATCCTGCAAGGGCCCAGGAAACCCAATACTAGATGATCCTATCTGTCCAAATGGAAAAGGTTCTCCATTTGCTGTCTAAAAAGACAGCTAGACCCATTTCAAGGAGAGGTCCCCTTGGTGCTGTCTTGTGTGTGTAAATTGTTGCAGGCAGGGTTGGCATGTTCCTCTGTTAAGGCCCACCTTGCTGCTATTTCTGCTTGTCTGTCTCTTAACCCTCCACTTGCTTCTGAACTTCGAGTGAAGTTATTCCTGAAAGAAGTTCTACACCTCATCGACCCCAGGAGGCCAATTCCACCACCCTGGGACCTGAACTATGTGTTGGAGAAGCTCACCTTTGCCCCATGTGAGCCAGCAGCTACAGACTGTCTAAAGTACTGCACTTGAAAAACTGCTTTTGGTGGCCCTGACATCAGCCAGGAGAATGTCAAAGCTCCAGGTCCTCATGGTCATCCCACCCTTTTTAATCTTCCACTAGGATAGGGTAACCCTGCGGACTAACCTGTCCTTTATGTCTAAGGTGGTCAATGAGTTGGCCCTAAACCAATGTATCCATTTCCCTAACTTTTTTCCACAACCCCATAGTGACAGAGAGTCAGTCCTGCATTCCCTTGATGTTCACAGACAGCTAAGATTTTACCTAGACACGACCAAATCCCTTAGGATATCAGAGCAACTGTTTGTCTCCTTTCACCCCAGGGCTCTGGGAAAAGCTGTGACAAAGCAGATTGTTTCTAGCTGGATCTCCAAAGCCATCTCCTTTTGTTATACCTACCATGGCAAATATCTGGACTCTTAACATAAAAGCCCATTCCACTAGGGCCATGGCCTCCTCTGGAACATTTTCAAGGGGCTGAACACTGCTTCTATTCTAGAAGCAGCTACATGGACATCTGTCAATACCTTCACCAAACACTATAAACTGGACCACATCTCCAGCTCTAGCGGGTTTTGCTAGGGCAATCCTGCATGGATTTTTGGAAAAAAGTTCCAAACCATACTCTTCTTCCCTTTGAGCTATGGCACTTGCTCAAAGGTTATTAATACTGCAGCGTGAGAGTAGAAGGACAGAATAGTTGTGTAGAATCTTACCATAACCATAGATGTCCTCCTCTTACATGTTTTAGTATTCTGTCCCACCCTCCTACCCCCTGGAAAAGTGAGGGGGGGGAGCTTTGCTGGATGGTTTAGGACTTGTGCAGCTATCCTGGGACTGGGGACTGACTTGGGGCATTCACTTCTGAGGAAGGTACATGCAGCCATCACTTTTATGGCCCACACATCCTAGTGCCAATGTCAGAGATCCCACGTACCTTGCAGTGACCAAAGCTTTTGTGTACTGGCCGGACATTCAAGTCACTATGCAGAGGCTAACCCGAATGTTATGAATACTGTAACATGGAAGAGAAGGACATCTATGGTTATGGTAAGATTTTTACACAACTATTCTTTTTCCCTTCACACCAGCCCACTGTAAATACTGTTCATACTATGCATGAATGTTGTGGGCTTTTCTGTTGTCTCTTTGCAGTTTTCATGTTCTAGTATCATGTGTGGAGTTTCTCAGTATATCCTTGTTAAGTTTTTCATTTAGATCATTGTTGCAGTGGTCTTTACTCCTGACACTTTGCTGTCAGATGTCCCTGTATGTCCAGCCCAACTTGTAGGGTTTAGGATCCTCTCCCCTCCATGTAATGCACCCACCACACCCCTGACAAGTCAGGACGGTCCAGTACAAAGCGGGTGCCCACCTATGCTATATGCTATCTGAGGATTCTCCTTGCCTAAAAGTAGAGGTTAAAGCCCTTGTAAGGAACTTATAGTTAAGGGAGGTGGTCCAGCTGTCGCAGGGATATATAAACTACTCAGGAGTAGTACTATGACCAGCGTTTGGATCCGTTGGAAATTCATAACCATATATCCAAGAAGTACAGGCACCATTTTACATTGGGGTGTTGATTGTATCCCTGTGGCAGACTCTTTCATGCCTCTGTTTCCCTGAAGATTATGACCACAAATGCTTCTGCTGTAGTGTATGGGGAGACGGTAATTGAAGATGGCTGTCCAAGACACATGGTCATCTCAAAGACCCAATCTGCATGTTCTCATTTTAGAAATGAGGACTTCCTTTCTCATTAACCATTTTTTTCTCAAATATTTTTTTTATTTTCAATTAAAATAACATTTTCATAATATATTTAAATATCATTTTAAACAACTATATACGATATTTACAATAGCCTGACTTTCAATTATATACACTATATGTTATTAAATATACAATTAACATCAGTTATCAGAGATACAATAGTGATTATTGCAGAGTGTCCAACAAAGATATAACTTTTTTCCAAGGATTATTTACCAATGTCCTGGGATAGATTCGTACTTCTTTGATTTTTATTTCCATCAATGCAGTTGTCTTCAGTAAAGTATAGAATTCTTCCAAGGTGGGGGGTGTATTTGAATTCCACCTTCTGGTTACGCATTTCCTAGATATAGCTAGTATTGTCCATAGCAAATACATATTTGTCTTATTCAGGTAGGGACCTTCATTTACATTTAGAATTATCAATACTTTAGTTAAGGTAAAGGGTTCATTAAATAAAGCTTGTAAAAAATGATTGATTCCATTCCAGTATGATTTAATTTTATTACATTCACAAAAAATATGGATCCAGTCTGCTTTATTTGATGTTTTACATCTCCAGCAAAAAACATTTGTAATAGTACTGATCTTTTTAATTCTATCTGGTGTTGAAAATGCTTTATGTAAGTATTTTCCAGTACTGTGTGTTAGAGTTGTAATTAACTTGATAGTAAGATGTTAGTTTTAATTTCTTGTGTTAACTGCAATGACTGACCTTTTGTTAAGAACTGCCCGTATGATGGTTTGGGAATTGTTTTATGTGTTATTAACTCTTTATATAGATTTGAAATGGAATTTTTCTTTTCACAACTATTGTATATAAATTCATACAGAAAACTTATTAGATTTGGAATATCTTTAAATGAGGAATTATTAATCTGCATAAATCTTGAGTGTACATTAGAATGCTTGGAATATTGTAAGCAGTTTTTATCATATGCATATCTAAAACATTTAATTTATTTACACATTGAAACCAGCATAAGAATTCATTTTGTTCCCAGGAGGTTATTGTTTCCCTATATATTTTGTGAGGAAAGTTCTTAGTGATGGTAAATGGGGTTAAAAGGTCAAACCAAATTTTTAGATCTAGGTTTGCATTGATAGGTTTCCTAAAGGAATTGATGTAATGATTGATCAGTGTTGTTTTAGAAGGTTTTGTTATATTATATTGTATACTTATGCATAGTATGTACCAGGGTTTGTTTGATTTGTCTATTAATTTTTTTAACAGATTAAATTAATTTGTTAATATAGCCATTGTTAATTCTTTCCAGTTGGCAAAATAGTTTGGGTTTATCCAGTGTATTGTATTTTTAAGCACAGATGCTTATATATATATATATGTATATATATATATATATATATATATATATATATATATATATATATCCTATTTCTGGGAAGTTCAATCCTCCTTGTTTCCAGGGTCTAATGTGATGAGTTAGAGCAACTCTGTTCTTTTTGGGATACCATAAAAATTTTATTAAACATGAGTTTATTTCTTTAGGAATGCATCTTTCAGGAATTAACTGTATTGCTAATGCTACATATAGTATTTTTGGCAATAAGACCATTTTTATTAATTGCAATCTGTCTTCAAAAGTTAGTATAATTTTGTTCCACTTTATATATATATATATATATATATATATATATATATATATATATATATATATATATATATTATTGTTTTGTTAATGTTTTTATAATTTATTAATATTGTTTCATGTATATTTTTGCATAATACTATTCCTAAATAATTTAGCATAAGTTCTTGTTTTCCTATGATGGATTTATTTGTAACTTGTAGTTCTTTTTTCTTATTTAAAAATAGAAATGTTGATTTTGATCTATTAAAGTATAGACCTGAAATCTTATAAACTTTCTCCATTACTTCTTCTAGATCTCCTAATGACTCTCTGGAATTTGATAGGGTTAATAAAATATCCTCAGCAAAAGCATTATTTTAGATATCTACTGGTCATAGACTTCTGTTCATTTTATTCTTGGATTATTGTGTATTATTTCTGCAAGTATTTCTATAGCAAAAGCAAATAAAACAGGGGAAAGGGGGCATCCTTGTTTAGTACCTTTTGTTATATGGATAGATTCTGAGGTGAAAGGACCTAATTTAATGTAGGCTAAGTTATTAATATATATGTTTTTTAGTAAAAAGATGAAGGGAGGAGGGAATTCAAATAGTGCTAAAGTTTTAAATAGATATTCCCAGTTGAGGGAATCAAAGGCTTTTTCTATGTCTAATCCAATTACAAGCGTTTATCTTCTTTATTCACATAATCTATAAGATTAAGTATCCTTTTAATATTATCATGTGTGTGCCTGTTGTATACAAATCCAGTTTGATCATTATTAATTGTCTTTGTAAGTGGTATTTTCATTCTGTTAGCTAGTATTGACATGAATATTTTGTAATCATTATTCAGTAATGATATAGGTCTGTATGAGGTGCAAAGGTATGGTTTATTATCTCTTAGAATTGGTGTTATGAGAGAATATTTCAATGGGGATGGTATTTTTGCTTCTGACTGGACTTCTAACAAAGTTTTATAAAAAAGGGAGATTACTGTTGAAGGGAAGAGTTTGTAAATTTCCGTAATTATACAATCTATGCCTGGAGCTTTGTTAGATTTACTTTCTTTTATCTTGTCAACAATTTCTTTGTAGGATATAGGTTTTTGTAGGTCTAGTTTTAAGTTTTCGGGAATTTTTTTTTATATTGATTAGTTATCTAATCTAGTTGGTATATAAATCTTCTTTTTTTGAAGTGTCTCATATAATGGAACCAGAATGCTTCAAGGATGTCTCCTGTATCTGATACTTTTTCCCTTTCTTTTCATGATATATACTACTAATGTTATTTGCTTTAGATTGTATTTTAATTCTTGTAGATAAGTTATGTAGATATCTGGGGGAGGTGGCTAATGAGTTTAGTTTTAATTTTTCCAAGGTTAGACAAGTTTTGTGTGTTAGAATTTCATTATATTTTTATTTAATTCCTCTATTTCTTTTTTGACCTCTGGACAATTCTGATTTTTTTTTAGATTTTGCTGTCAGGAGTCTGGTTTGCAAGTCTGACGGTTATCCCACTCCACAAAGGGGGAGCCACGATGGACCCCGGGAACTACCGCCCCATTAGCCTGACGAGCCTGGTCTGCAAGGCCATGGAACGTATCATTGTGGAACTCGTAAACAAAGATATTGGTAATCTCCAAACTCTGGACCCTACCCAGTTTGGATTTGTAAAAGGCAGATCATGTCTCCTAAACCTGACTGACTTCTTTGAAGCAGTCACCAAAGCCATAGATGAGGGTAAAATGGTTCACACAGCTTATCTAGATCTCGCCAAGGCTTTCGACACCATTCCCCACTCTGGAATTATAGATAAGCTCACTAAACTAGGTATAAATCCCTATGTCACAAGATGGGTTGCCAACTGGCTCACGGACAGAACCCACACTGTGAAAGTAGCGGATTCCAAATCCGACATCAGACCAGTGACAAGTGGAGTACCACAGGGTTCAGTCCTGGGTCCTCTCCTGTTTGGTATCTACTGCTCTGAAGTGCAGGCCAACAAAGAAGGTCTTTGGCTAACAATGTTTGCAGATGACAGCAAACTAGGAGCCATAATCAAAACTCCTAACGATGTGGACAAACTACAAAAGGGCCCCACTGAGACAGATACCTGGTGTCAAAGCCATGGCCTGAAGCTCAATGCCAAAAAGTGTATTGTCATCCCCTTTGGTAAAAACTCTGTACCCATGAACTACCACGTAGCTGTTAGTCTACTTAATGCCGAAAATGTGATGAGACCTTGGGACACAGGTGGACAGTAGTCTCTCCTTTAATAATCACATCGCCACAGTGGTCAGGAAATCCGTCTAAGTGGCTCATCTCATCACAAAAGGATTCTCATCCAGAAAAAAAGAGGTCATTGTTCCTCTCTGCTCATCACTCATTAGACCCATTATAGAGTACAACGCCCCTTTTGGTATGTACCTCACAAGACATCTACAACAACTGGAAAGACCACAGAAATACCTCACAAAGAGGATTACTGGCCTCAAACAGATGCCCTGTGCAGACCGTCTCAAAAAACTACAGCTTTACTCCATCGCATATCGTCTACTCAGGGGCGATCTCTGCCTAACATACAAAGCTATGTCAAACCCAGAGCTGTTGGACATGCTCCACTTAAAGAAATCCCAATCCCTCCGAGCTACATGCTCTAGGGACCTAAACCTTGTCACCACAATACGCAGAACATGCTGGAGGGATAGATTCCTGTCCCAGAGACTTCCCACACTCTGGAACAGACTACCTATCTATGTCAAACTGAGCTCCTCATTAGCACTCTTCAAGAAAAATCTTGATGATTGGATGGGAAATGGGAAAATCACCCCGGGGATCACTTCTGTGGCTCTGCTCGACAGGGGCACAGGAAAATAAATTTCTTGGGTGGCGAACGCCAGGGTACATTTTTTGGCTAGGCTTGTATGGGCCCTAGGGCCGATAGCCTAGTACCTACCTATGAACCTATGATGATTCAGATTCCCACGCTCTAACTTTGTTTTTGTACCAGCTAAGGGTCTTACCAAATAAATACACTTTTAGTGAGTCCCAAACCATGACTCTACTGATTTCTGTTGTATTATTAATTTCAAGAAATGATTGTAGTTCTGGCAACATTCTGGGTCTGAATTCTTTAATTTTCGTGATATATGATGGAATTCTAGTGGAGAGGATTAAAGGTTTAAACTCTATTTGGAGCTTCATTATCAGAAAGTCATGATCTCGAAGGGGCATGGAACTATTGAGAAGTTGAGGATTTTTGTTTGTAAATCTTGAACTATGAATAATTTGTCTATTCTGGTTTGTGTTCCAAATCTATGGTCTTTATGGGAAAATCATAAGGATTTATCATATTTTACTTTAAAAGTGTCAATTAAATGAAATGACTCAATCCATTTTTTAAGGATTTTGAAATACTTGCTATGCGAAAAGACTCCTTGGTGGTTTCAGAAGCTTCTAAGGTACAATTAAAGGCTCCTCCCAGTATAAGATTTTCTTTATAATTGTTGGAAATAAAATCTAGGTGTTTTTTAACCGTTTCTGCTCCAATTCCTGGGAACCAGTATAGATTAGCTAAGGTCCATATTCTGTTATTAAATTTAATTATAACAAATGCTAGTAGACCTTCTTTGTCTTCATATTTATAAATAACAAAATCAAAATTTACCACAAAGTCCAAGTAATGAAAGACTTCCACAGTTAAAGACCACCGACCAAAAAAGTAGTGAAACTGTCTTTAATGGACGTAACGAGGATGAAGAACCAAACAGCAGTCAAAATTGAATCAAGCGCTTTCGCCTGGTTAATACCAGGCGTTATCAAGATGTATACTAAAAAAACACAATGCTTTACATAGTCATTTACTGTTCACATGACCTATAATTAATTAGAACTACAGATTTAATTAATTATGTTCTTAAAGATATCTTGACATAAAAACCTTGTGTTAAAAACCAATATATATAACCAATACTTGTAACACATGTAATGTTTAAAAACCTACCTATACATAAAAATAAAAATAAAAAATGTATATTCACATACTAGTGAGATATTGTTAAAAAATTCTTATAATATCATACTCAAGTAAGACGTCTTAAAAATAAATATTTTGGTTTTGGGACCCAGGTGGACAGTAGTCTCTCCTTTGATAATCACATCGCTACAGTAGTCAGGAAGTCCTTCTACATGCCACACCTCATCACAAAAGGGTTCTCATCCAGGAAAAAAAATAGGTCATTGTTCCCCTTTACTTGACACTCATTAGACCCATTATAGAGTACAACACCCCTTTTGGAATGTACCTCACAAGAGATTTGCAGCAGCTGGAAAGGCCGCAGAAGTACTTCACAAAAAGGATTATTGGCCTCAAACAGATGCCCTACACTGACAATCTAAAAAAATTCTATCTTTACTCCGTAGCATATCGCCTACTCCAAGGTGATTTCTGCCTAACATATAAAGCTATGTCAAACTCAGAGCTGTTGGACATGCTACACCTAAAGAAATCCCAATCCCTCTGAGCTACACGCTCTAGGGACCTAAACCTTGTCACCACAACAAACGGGACATGCTGGAGAGATAGATTCCTGTCCCAACGACTTCCCATACTCTGAAACAAGCTACCCATCTATGTCAAGCAAAGTTCCTCATTAGCACTTTTCAAGAAAAATCTTTGAGTGCATGGGAGATAGGAAAATATACCACGGGAATCACTTCTGTGGCTCTGCTCGACAGTGACACAGGAAAATAACTTTCTTGGGTGGCATAAGCCAGGGAAACTTGTTGGCTAGGCTTACTTAGGCCCTTAGGCCGATAGCCTAGTAACTACCTATAAACCTATTATTAGACTAAATATAATATTATGTAGCATTGAAATGTGCTAACATTATAAAGGTGACCGTTCATTATTTACCCATAAAGCAAATGTCAGAGTGGAAAAGTTCAAATAGTGGATAAAGAGGAAGAGAAGAGTGAGAAAAAGTATTTGTTAGAAGTAATAATAAGCGTAAATATGGGAGGCAGGAGAAAAAATGAGTAAAAGTAACATTACAAGAGAAACGAAACCAAGGAAAAGAATAAATAACACGGACAACAAGATTTACTGTGTGTGTGTGTGTGTGTGTGTGTGTGTGTGTGTGTGTGTGTGTGTGTGTATGTGTGTGTGTGGTGTAAAAGAACTATAAAGCAAATCTGCACTTATACCTGCTTGCTGCCCTGCTGAGGGGGACACTTGTGCAAGTGCAGTGGACTGGCTCCAGTAGGAAGGGATGGCAGCATAACTCTCAACATTATAGAACAAGAAATCTGGCCAAGGCCATAAATAATAGGGGGCAAAGGCCCCAAAATGGGACAATTTATAAATATTGCACTTACAAACTTAGAAAACAGGTTTTGCATTAGAGTGAATTTTCTTAAGGATATGAAGTCTGAAAAATCAAATGCCCGTCAGCTTTCTGACTTCAGTGTTCAATGATTTGCCAGTGATTTGACAGAAAACTGAAATTTTATGAAAAACAGACAAAAAATCTGGACTTTATGCAAAAATCTGTACTGTTGAGAGATTATGGATGGGAGTCTTGAACCAACACCCATCAATCATTTTCATTTCTTTGCCAAAGCCATTACAGCAGTGTTTTTCAGAGAGGTGGGAAAAGCCTTAAATTTGACTGGTATGTTGTGTGGGTGTGGGTAGCTGTGTTTGTGGAAGGTGGAGGTGTGCCTTTGTAAGTGTGGTGTGAATGTTATGAATTATGAAATGGAGAGATTAAGAGTAAAATTGTGCAAAGTGAAGTCCCTAGCAATGTCATCACTGCTTGATTCAGACATATACATTCCCCTGTGTTTGTCAGTACTATGTTTGAGTGCATTGTTTTGGAGTGTAGTTTCACTGCTACAGCTGCTGCTTCTCTTTCAGTACAAGTGTCTGCTTTGGAAGATTTCTGCAGGAGTCTGTTGCTGAGAGGATGAGAGACATGTTACAAGTATATAACTAAGACAAACTAGAAAAAGCAATAGTAAGAAAAAGTACTAGGTCACATCAGAGGCTTGGGAGGTCATTGTTAAGAAACTGAGAACTGTTGTAAAATTTATCATTAAATACCATAAGTTCAGGTTATACTATAAGAGAATAACTATGTAAAGATAACCACATCAGCAGCCAAAATGCATTATAAGTTGAATATTTTACTCTGCACATTTTAAATGGATAGACTGGCCTAAACTCTGGACTGATGCGTTTGCTTTTTTTTATTTATTTATTTTTATTCCTTGGAAATGCTATTCAGAAGTGAAGAGACATGGAGACGTACAAGGGAATAGATTTAGTAGCACACCAGGCTGTGTTTTTTTTTATGTCTATTGTCATGCAAAGCTGACTAAATAGTTGAATCTAGTAAAGCTGGAAATGTGAGACTGTAGCCCACTGAACGAGGGGAGATGGGAGGAGTAACCTGGCCAGGAATTGAAACTTACAAAACTGCTCCTTGTGAAAAGTCTTTTTTATCTCAGTAATTTGTTAACATTTTCGCAAGTTTCTTTCAGAGAATGTGTAGTACATCAGTAGGAACAACATTTGTAAAACTCAACGCATACCAGTCAATGACACATGAGCTGCGGACTCACAGACTTGGCAGTTTTTTTCAGGTGTTCCATTCTAAGTGAATAGAAGTCTAGTCTGACATCAAATGGTAGGGCTATTTGTCTGTGCATTATGGGACAGATTTAGCTTTCCAAAGGAATCATGATGTCTGCCCCCATGAGGGCAGAAAACAGTAAAAACAAAATAAAATTAGGAATGAGTACTTATTTTGCTGCAGGCAGCTTTGAGAGGTGTAGTAAATCATGGCAAGATAAAAAATATATGATCTGAAGTAGTTACTTCATTTGCTCTGCAACCTGTGGGGGGTGTATCGGATGGATCCAAGCCGGCAGCTTTCCAAGCTACAAGATCCGAGCTCCTAGCTCCTCCCCCTACCCATAATCCCCTGCTATGTGCTACCTTACCCCAGATAGTTTTTTTTGCCGCGGCTGAAGCAGCTATGTTTGAAGAGCTCCTTGGCTTTTGGTGAGATTGAACCTTTTTTTTTTCTGTCAAAAAAAAAAATCTTTTTCTAGTTGTGAGTGTGTGTAGATGTCCTTCAAGAATGCAACCTGAGGGTTTGGGAGTAGCATCGGTAGTGGACGCGGGCCGAGAATGTCGGTCCCGGTCCTTGCGTTTTTTAGCAGATTGGGTAGTCGGTTGATCCGACGGCATGATATACGCAAAAGATTCACCGAAGAAGTCCTCGGCGAATTCTGCCCGGCGCCTGAGAGTGCGCTTATTAAAGCAGGCACAGGCAGCACAGGCCGAGACGTCATGGTCTGGGCCCAGGCAAGGAAGGCAGAGAGAATGGAAGTCCTTATGAGGTATTTGTTTACCACAAGACAAACAATTATTAACTTTCTCAATTTGTTCTGACATCGGCTGAGGCAAGAATAAATGTTCCCCAACGGGGTACTTAGCTTTTAAATGACTTCGGTACTGAAAACACAGGAGCTGACCGACCGGCACTTGCGAACTGCTTCTGCCGGCACCGCGGCAAGAAAGACTGAAGAAGATGGCGCCGGCCGATGCCTTTATACTCCAGCCGTGGTGACGTCGGAGAGGAGGCGACACCAGCCGACGCCGGACTCAGACTTTGGAATTCGGCCGACCGAGGGCTGCCTGAGGCAGGACAACCCATATGTTATGACTGCAGTTGCATATCTATCGGACATCTACATTTATGGTAGGTACAAAACTGTACTTTCCTGGGGTTAGTTAACTATAGTGGAGTTTAGTTAGATATCTTTGTTTTCCCTTTCTAACTAGTTTTTCTTGTAGTTCCCGCCTTTCACCCCCCCCCCCTTTCTTGGTGTGAGTGGTGTTATGGCTGAAGGGCCTAAGGTGGTGTTCTCAAAATGTACTGAGTATGGCCATAAGCTTTCGCCGGTGAATGGCCACACTTATGCTTGAGGGTGGCCCACTTGTCATCGGCCTGCACAATCTGCGCGGCCTTTAATCCCCGAGCTCTCAGGGACAGGAAGAACAAACTGATCCTGGTGGGCTTGTTGCCTCAGGAATCGGCTTCTTCTTCCTGCCCCTCTCAGGCACAGGCTGTCTCGGCAGCCCTCGCGCCTTCTGTGCCCCCGACTCAATCTGGGACTCAACCTCCCTTTTTGGTTGTGAGTTCGGGGGATTCAGGTACCTCCACTACGGTGGAGAAAAGGCATAAGGACAAGGGACATAAGTCCCACAAAAGGCGGGCTGAGACTCAACCCTCAGCTCCGCCGTCTAAACTGGCTAGGTCTCCCTCGAGGGTCTCCGGATCCTCCCCCTCTCGGCTCCATTCGCCTCTTTTTTCGCTGGAGCTGGAAGAGGAGGATCGGTCTCCCTCGAGGTCGTCGAGGCAGCCCTCCCGGCCCGCCTCGACGACTTCTTCAAGATCAACTAGAAGCCTCACTGAAGCGGATATGGATCGGATGATGCGCCGATTCATCCTGACCCAGATGCAGATGGGGGTGGTCTTGCCTCCCCCCCTCTGGGGGGAGCGCGGGCCCCATGTTTGCTCCGATTACTCCTTCTCCGACCCGTTTTCGGGTCTCGGAGTTATCGGATCTGGGCCCCTTCGGAACCGGGGATTCATCAGCGCCAATAGCTCCGGTCGCTTTGTTGACTGTGCCTTAGAGTCTGTCGGATCCGAGCTCTCGGGGCCGAGGGCTGAGCATCGGATCCGGGGGAGCCGGTGTGTCTTCGGCTCTGTTGGGTTCGGAGCACACCTCTCTCTCGGCTCTGGCTGCATCGGCTCTGACCCCGATCCCTATCTCGAGAGTAGCTCTCCTTCGCCTTTTGAGGTTGTGGAGAGGGTACTGTCGAGGACCTCCAGGTCCCCGGTTCGGGCGTTGGATCCTCCCGTACCCCCACTGCATGTGGGTCTATCCTCCATCATCCGACCATCGGGACAGCCTGCTCAAGCCCTCCAACTGATTCCCTTGGAGGAACAGGACCCCGTTGACGAGCCCTCTTCGGACAGTCCCACCGAGGAGGTCCCTCGTAAACGTCGGTGCAAGAGGAGGCACCTGGACTCCCCCGAGTCCGTTACAACCGACACGGATTTAGATGAAGGGGAAGGTTCCCCAAGGTCACCCCCTGAGGATGTCTCCTTCGAAGACATCATGGAAATGTTGCGTATTAGAGGGGGGGGGGGTCTGCCCAAAACCTTCCACGGATGAATCCGTGTTCCTGGATGCGTTTGAGGAAGACCCTTCTACCTCCTGGGTGTCCCGTCCAACTGACCCCCTGGTAGACCTAATTACTACCAGGGTGTGGAAGGAGCCCGACACAGTGGAGCCTATCCCGAAGCAACCCGACAAGATCCTTAGCCCCCCAGTGGATAGACAGTCTTGGGCCAAGGGAACCCCCGTGGATGCCATGTTGGTGGCGGCTGCCACCAAGAGAGAACTCACACAGTTGAGTTCTTTGGTTCACCCACCAGGTAAGGAATCTCAGGCACTGGACCACATTGGGAAGTGGATGTTTAGTTCAGCGACCTTTTCTATAAGGGCGCTGAACTATATGGCACATACCATTAGGCTGCAACGAGACTTAATTAAGGAATACGCTGCAGCCCCCCCGGAGTCCATGTCGGTCGAGGACAAAAACGTTTTCTCGACTCGTATGGCCACTCTGAAATCCATCTCTAACAAGTTCATGTGTCTACTCTCCCATGCCACGGAGGGAGCCACTAGGGCCAGCGGAGCTGGGGTCATCTTGTGACGTCACTCCTGGCTCCGTCTTTACGATTTCGCAGATCCCTTCAAGGTGTCCTTCGCGAATGCACTCTTTGATGGATCTTTGCTCTTCGGCAAGACCGTTCGCGAGACGCTGGTCCAAAGCGAGAAGGATGGGAAGACGCTGTCTGCCATCGGGGTCCGCTTCTCTAATCCCCAACGATCCTTTTCTAGGAATCAGAGGGGACAAAAGCTGTGGTTCCATAAGTCCCAGCAATCCCATCCAGCTTCGGACCCCTCGTCCTCTAGAGGCAGAGGAGGAGGACAAGGAGGACGCCGGCCCAGAGGCAGAGGGGGACCGCGTAACTTCGGGTCCAGGGAACCCTTCCCGGATAGACCCGCACAGCAGCCCTGAGGGCTTACCCGGCTGTCCCTCTTTGGAGGCAGTCAGGGGGGCGGTTGTCGGAGCACCTGTCAAACTGGGAGTCCATTACGACAGATCGATGGGTGCTCCGCATCATATCCAGAGGTTATACCATCCCCTTCATAAACTACCCTCCCTCGACCAGACGCCTCCCCGATGTTCCACCCGATCGAAGGGAGGCAGCAGCTTCAGAAGTCCTGAAGTTGCTAGAAAAAAGAGCCATCCAGCCCGTCCCCCCAGACCAGTCTGGATTGGGTTATTACTCCAGGTTCTTTTTAGTGCCAAAAAAGACGGGGGACCTAAGACCCATTCCAGACCTCTTTGCTTTGAACCTGTTCATTCCCAAAGAAAAATTCCGGATGGTCACCCTTCAGTCTATTCTCCCCCTTCTGCGGCAGAATGACTGGATGTGCTCTATAGACCTCAAGGATGCATACTACCACATCTTGATGGACAGACAATCCAGAAGGTTTCTCCGCTTCCGGATGGGAGCCAGTCATTACCAGTTCAGGGTTCTCCCGTTTGGCCTCACCTCAGCCCCCAGGATGTTCACCAAGGTCATGGCAGTGGTTGCAGCCCACCTGAGACTTCAGGGCATTCAGGTCTTCCCGTACCTAGACGACTGGCTCCTTACCGCCACCAACAGGCGTCAGCTCTGTGTGGCAAGAGATTATGCTCTGACCCTTGCCCAGAGCTTAGACATCTCTGTAAACCTCCAGAAATCCTCTCTTTGCCCCGTACAGGTCCTGGAGTTCATAGGGGCCAAGTTAGATACCCACATCTCTCGAGCGATGCTAACTGCGGACAGGCTGAACAGCTTGTCGTTTCAGGTGCTAATTCTTCTTCAGAGTCCGGCCCCGGTGGCGGAATTAGTCCTGAGGGCACTAGGATCTATGGCAGCAGCGATCAGTCTCTCCCTTCACGCGCGTCTGTGGATGAGGGTTCTGCAGTGGACCCTTCAAGTTCAGTGGTCTCTACTAATACATCCGTTGAATACTCCGATTCCTCTGAGCAGAGTTTGCAGACACTCCCCTCTTTGGTGGCTCCACGCCCCAGAGCTGAGGGAAGGGAGGCCCTTTGTTGTCCCTCCCCCCCAAGCCACGCTGACCACGGACGCTTCTCGCCTTGGGTGGGGGGGGACATTGTTCGGGCAGAACCGTCCAAGGCACGTGGACTCCCCTGCAGACCGCTTTGCATATCAATGTCCTAGAGATGAGGGCGGTGCTTCTAGCGTTGCAAGCTCTCCACGACCTTCTACCTCTGGGGACTATTGCAATCCAGACGGACAACATGTCGGTTGTCTGGTACATAAACAAGCAAGGAGGAACCAGGTCCTACCCCCTTTGCCGGGTGGCTATGAGAGTGTGGGGAATGGGTGATATCCACCATCCGTTTTCTGGTAGCAACGCGCATTCCGGGTCGGTCCAGCATTTTGGCGGACAAACTGATTAGAGTGATTCTCACTCCGTACGAGTGGTCTCTCAATCAAACAGTTGCGAAGCAGATCTTCCGCAAATGGGGTTGGCCTCGCTGCGATCTTTTTGCTTCTCCCTTAAACACAAAATGCAGCGAGTACTTCGCAATACTTCCCCCCGAAGGGGAGAATCCCAGATACGCTCTAGTCCATGCTTGGCCGCCCGGTCTACTTTATGCTTATCCCCCCCTTCTGCTCATGATGAAGTTCATACAGAAAGCCCGTCGGTTGGGGAGCAGAGTTATCCTCATAGCCCCATTCTGGCCTCGCCAGATCTGTTTCCCTTACCTGCGGTCTCGCAGTGTATCTCCGCCATGGATACTGGATCCCATTCCAGATCTGATTTCGCATCCGGCGGGATACCAACCCCCAAACCTGGTGAACCTCAAGCTTACGGCTTGGTTGCTCCAGTTCCACTGATGGCTAGGACTCCCGGTATCTCATCTCCTGTTAAGGCCATTCTAGTCGCAGCACATAAGCCGACTACTAGGAAAATTTACTACAAGTGGAAACGTTTCTCTGTCTGGGCTAAAGATAGAGGCCTGGATCAATTTACAGTTCCTATTCCTACTATTCTAGACTTCCTGTCGCTGATATTTAGACAAGGAGCAAGTGCTTCTACAGTTAAAGTGCAATTGGCAGCCATCTCCCATTTCCATGTGGGAGACGGACTAGGATCTTTGGCTTCTACAAGATTATGTAAAACCTTCTTGTGGGGCGTTTTCCTCTTGAAGCCTCCGGTGAAAGTGGTGGTGCCTCCATGGGATTTGACCTTAGTCTTACAAGCCTTGACAGGCCCACCCTTTGAACCCGCGGCTTCGATTCCATTAAAATTCTTGTCTTGGAAAACAGCCTTTTTGGTGGCCATTACTTCAGCCAAAAGGGTTTCATAACTTCAAGCTTTATGTATGAAGCATCCTTATCTCATTTTTCACAAGGTTAGAGTGTTCCTCAAGACTAATCCGTCGTTCTTACCTAAGGTGGCTTCGGAGTCAAATATCAATCAATCAATAAACTTACTCGTGTTCTTCCCAAATTTTCAGAATAGAGGAGAATACAAATTGCATAAATTGGATGTGCACAGACAACTGCGTTTTTTACCTGCACAGGACTAAAGATTTTCGCAAGTCGGATCAGTTGTTCGTGTCATTTGCTAAATCGGCCATGGGTAAGGCCATTTCCAAAGTGACTGTAGCAAATTGGATTTGTCAATGCATAGTTCACGGGTACTTATCTGCAGGCAAACCGGTTCCTACCGGAATTCACGCTCACTCTACGAGGGCTGTGGCCACCTCTGCAGCCTTCTGGTCTAGGATCCCCTTGGATGACATATGCTCCGCAGCTACCTGGTCCTCTTCACATACGTTTATTTCTCATTATAAGTTGGATATGGTATCGAGAGGTAGGGCTTCCTTTGGCTCCGCGGTGCTTCGGAATATACTTCCATAAGGCCGCCCAGGGTTTTTCCCTAGGTAGCTGGGACTCTGTCCCACAGGTTGCAGAGCAAATGAAGTAACTACTTTAGATAAAGAAGTTATGTACTCACCATAACGCTCCATCTGAGTAGGTACTTCATTTGTCTGCAACCGACCCCCCCCTGCCATCCCCCAAACCTTTCGGGATTCCTGATCACCAAAGAAATCTTTGTTCTGCTTTAGGACAGTTATCTGGTGTTACTTCCTCTATCGAGGGTAGGAGTTGTGTAAGAGGCAAAAAAATGCGATCTGAGGTAAGGTAGCACATAGGGGATTATGGGTAGGGGGAGGAGCTAGGAGCTCGGATCTTGTAGCTTGGAAAGCTGCCGGCTCGGATCCGAGATCAGATCCAATACCCCCACAGGTTGCAGACAAATGAAGTACCTACTCAGATGGAATGTTATGGTGAGTACATAACTTCTTTTTTTCTTCATCATTTGCCCGTAGTGGTCCTTTAAAGACTTATTCTCCTGTATCCCACGTGATGTGGGATTGGAGTGGTTTCAGGAATATCTAGTTAGGAAAGAAGTTGTACTGGATGATTTGAATTTATATGTGGAAATGATGGAACTTGTGCTTAGAAATAAAAGATAGGGGATGGCTATGGGTGCAGCCTGCGGGCCCTTATATGCCAATATTATTATGTGTGAGTGGGAACGTAGATTTGTATTCAGCCACACCCTCTTTTCCCATTGTGATTTATATCTTCGATATTTGGATGATTTGTTTATTATGTGGAATAGGGATGTGGTTGGAATTAAAGCTTTCTTGGAATGTATGAATACTACTTTTTTGGAATTTACACGTGGTGAGTACTGAGGTAATTAATTATTTGGATGTACAGTAAACCAGAGATCGGGTTCAAGGTAGGTATGTTTCTACCATATATAGAAAGCCAACATATTCAAATTAATTTCTCCATTTCTCTAGTTGCCATCCTATGACCCATAAAAAAGCTGTAGTTAAAGGGCAGTTCGTGAGGGCTGCCAGGGTGGTCTCAACCTATGAAGATTTTTTGGATGAATGTTCCCTATTGGAGGGTATGTTCATTAGGAGAGACTACCCTGGTGATTTTGTAAGTGAGATAAAAATGAAAGTTATTAATAAACGATCCCATGGTTTCTATTGCCCTGTTTTGAATATAGTGAATATAGTGGACAATGACCTTAGGCATATTTTGGACATTAGGAGGACTAATGAGTCAGATGGGGATATGACCTATAGGTTATCATACATTACCCCATATACGATGGATTCAAGTATTATAAGAGACATTCTTTTCAAAAATTGGCCTGTCCTGATGGATGACAATACTATTAGAACTAGTATTAATTCCAAACCCTCCATTGTTTATAGGAAGGGTAACAATCTGAAAAATTTAATGAAAAGACCTTTGAAATGTGGGTCAGATGAACACAGATCTTGGCAGATGTCCCGATGTGGGTGTTGTAATTATTGTTCCTTTATTTCTACAGGGGAATTGTCAAGTAATGTAAAATTTGTAGGAGATTCAAGTGTAATAATTCTGGTGTAGGGTACGGGGCTCTGTGTCAGTGTTGCCCTTTATTTTATGTCGGGAAGACTGAATGGAAAATAAAAACCTGCATATATGAGCATTGTTATGATATTAAAAAAGAAAAAATTACAAATGCTTTATATCATCATATTAAAGAATTCCCTGAACACTGTTTCAGATTTATTGGTACTGAACAGATTAAACCCAATAGTAGAGGTTGTCCATGGCAAATTATGGCAGGAAAAAAAGGAATTGTATTGGATTCTCCGGCTGAAAGCTGTTGGATGGCCTGGACTAAATGAACTTGCTTTCATTGTTTGCATTTTAAAGTTAAGGGCTTTGCATAGATAAAGGGTGGGGGTATAAATGTTTAAAAGTATTTCATAGGTGTTTTTATATGATGCATTGTTATATGCTTCTCTTTTTTACATATGTGTGTGTGTGTGTGTATATATATATATATATATATATATATATATATATATATATATATATATATATATATGTATTTGTGTTTTTACATATAGGATTTTGTTTTTTATATTAATGGTTATGCCTTTAAAAGTTAATTGAATTGATGATGTCAGACCTTGTGGTCTTTTATAAAATGTTTTTTGACATTTGTACGTTTGTCTGATGAAGTCTTGACATTAAACTCTTGGAAAGGTCTCGCTTCCCTGCTGGGTGTTTTTTGTTTTTGTCATGATTAATATTTATCATTAGACATATTTCTCTCTCAGGTTACGCCAGAGGAACAGATCCATTTGCAGTCCCATTCCTAGTGTGTTAGAGTATTTCACATACCTTTGATTCTGCTTTTAGTTTTTCATCCATCAGAGTCAATTTGGTAAATATTCTGTCTCTGAAGAGCCATTTTTACTTCCTTAGCTTCCCTCAGAGTTTGCAAGATCTTTCTTAGGGACATCTTTCTTTGGCTCTAAGTCAAGTTACAAGTCTGCCCTTCGGATCTTTACTAAATTTTCAAAAAATGCACATGCTTTTCAAACAAGCTGCATCTGTAGGTTTGAAATATCTCATTGAGCTCCAAGCTTTGTGCATTAACCCTTCACACCTTATCCAGCAGTAAGCACATTCGTGAGAATCAACCCCTCATTATGCCTAAGGTGGCCATTGAGTCTGACATTAATCAGTGCATTAATCTTCCAGAATTATAATGCCAGCAGTGTGGAATATTTATTCCACTGTGTGGATGATCATAGATCGCTCAGATTCTGCGTAGATAGAACCGAAGACATTTGAAAAGATTCACAACTCTTCATTTCATTTTGTCCTAAGAGACTCTGTACCAAAGAGTCTAAAACAACTCTTTCTGCCTTTTTGTCTGTCGTAGTACACAAAGTTTTATTTCTGTACATTTGGTAAACCATTATACACATTCGGCTCGAGCCACTGAAACATTTTTCAGAAATACAGCAGATTCTGCAAATTGCATTCTTCTGTATTTTCCATAATTACTTAAATAAATCAGAACTAGAAATACCGCTGTTCAGATTTGTCATGCTAAGACTTCTTCTCCAATGCTTTGTCCTCCATCATTTGAAATATATATATGTGTGTGTGTGTGTGTGTGTATATATATATATATATATATATATATATATATATATATATATATATGTGTGTGTGTGTGTGTGTGTGTGTATATATATATGTAACATTACTATTTTTTATTGGATTTTAATTGTGTAATTGAATAATTGTTTTATGGATATATGTCTTTAAGGGAAACCTGGGAAGGGAAAGGTATATTCTGTAAAGGCTTAATAGCCGAGGCACTAGAGAAGTGTACTTTTGTGATATTTCACATCTGTTTAATATTTTAATAAACTGTATCGGAGTTTTGGTAGACTAGATTGTGGATTAGTTTGCAGGGGTCTTACTGGAACCAACAAAAACTACTGATAAGTGAAATTGAAAGTGGGATTATAAACATAGTGTCTATGGGAATGTGTGACCCCCTCATTTAAGAACTGCAGTTTTTAAGGGAAAATGTGCTGTGTATGGCTCCATACCCACTCTGATATCAAACAGTTCATTGCTTCGAGTGCTTGTTGAATGAATTCTTAATTCGGCCCATTCTTTTGGCTTTCCTCCATAGTGTTGCAGTTTTATTCAGTCATCTGTTATTTAGATTTAATACCACTTTTCTATCGCCTTCCTTCACTTGAACCTTACCCATTCCATCCCTTTTGTTAAACCAGGCTTCCTGCTTGCATTTATTTGCATTTCATTGTTCCATATGATGATTTTCTCCTTCTGCTAGTACTGCTTTTCGATACCTTGTAAATCCCTTTGTTTCCACCCAGTTTATCCTGCATTCAGTGTACCCATATTTTGCACTACATTCTTTCTCTGCCCTTCAATATTTCAACCTTCTGCATAACAAAAGGGTCTTCACCCATTACTGGCCTCCTTAACTGCTCTGTCCTCTTCTACCCTGACATTTCTTTTGTCTCCATCTTAGCTTCTGTGTTGTCATTGGCTGGCATTACTTGTGGCTGCTTTAGCCTCCTTTTCTTTCTCAGAGGCACAGTAGATAGTCCATATCATTGTGTGCTTTTTTGCCTGCTTTCTTTCCATTCAGTTTGTGTTGCACCTTCAGAGACCTCCAGCACCATGTAAGTTCTGGATGTAAACTTCAAAATCTTGTCTGTGAAAATGTACCCTTCACCATCTCGGCATGGGTTAGTCATTATCGTTGTACCTTGTTCTCTGGGTCCCATTCTCACCTCATAAAATGTCCTCTTACATTCTTCTTCTTCTTCTTTCGGCTTTTCTCATTTAGGGGTCACCACAGCAGATCACCTGTCCGCTCATGATTGGCAGTGGCGTTTTACGGTGTCGAGTTGCCAGCCCGGTGCCCAACCTTCCAAAGAAGGCACACACATGCACAAACTCATGCCTAGGGCCAATTTAGAGTGTCCAATCCACCTACAGCATGTCTTTGGGATGTGGGAAGAAACCCACGTAACCACAAGGAGGACATGCAGACTCCACACAGAAGCCACCCCAGCCGAGGATCGAACCAGAGAACCTGTTGCTGTGAGGCAACAACGCTAACTGCTGCACCACCTCTGCAGGCCCATTTGTAAATACATATATAAAAAACAAATATTTCTGAGTTGTAGGGTTCTCCAAAGGGGATTCATCTGCCAGAAAGGAGCTGAAGGCTAGCTGCTGCTTTTGTGAAGCCTCTGAGTTGATTCTTCAGGATGCAACAATTAAGTACTTTAGACTTTCTATTCTGATTGCTAAGTCTCCCTCCACAAGGCTGCCCAATCAGCAGGCATAGCAGAGGTGTGGGGGGGAGCCAGAGCTTTTCTAACCTGGGCGAGTGTTGTATTTTCCACTAAAATCAACCAATATAGCCTAAAGGCTAGAGCAGCAGCTGGAATGATAAACATCTTACCATAATCGTACATTGTCCAACTGATCACTGCTGCAGTATTGACAACATATGGGAGGTATCCTGCCAAGGATACCATATACGGTTATCAAAAAAATAACTTAGTTTGTTAGCACTGGCCATTTAATCCTTTATACATTTCGTATTATTACTGTATTATAGATGAGTGAAAGCAGTAAAATGTACAGCACAGGTGGAGCTGCTCACTTGATTTACCTGCTCCAGCTTCAGATATTGCTTTGGTGAGATGCTTAACATCTGTGATTTGTTATACGCAATTCCTTTATATCCTTTCCTTTGGCATGCTTTGTACATTACAAACCAAGTAAAATATGTGCAAACAACTAAAAAACAAAAGTGCGAAACGGTATGATACAAGACACTATTTGTCTGAAGAAGGTTGGGTAATAACTCTTCCGAAAGTGCTAACGTTCAATAAACAGTCCGTGCCTTGTATCATACTGTTTCGCACTTTTGTTTTTTATGCTTTGTACATTGGTTACCCACAGGCTGTTCATGCCATTTCACTATTCATTATAGTAATTTTTTTTTCTTCAGGCAGCACTTTCTCATTCCGTGTTCCCCATCTTTTTTCCTGCAGTGCCTAACTGCTTTCTTTACCTTCCTTTTTATTGTTTTCACAGCTCATATTTATTGAGCCAGTGCCATCCTATGTTATCCCCATCCCGTTTTGCAGGCTTTGTAGTTTGCTAACTGCCACCTCTAACTGGCTGCCAGGCACCCAGTCTCTGTTTGTCTGTACACCTTCCACCAGAGCTGTAGTTGGGGAAGGGTGAAGGGGGCTGCTGCCTCAAAAGCTAGCAATTAGGGAGCACAGTCATCTCTTTAGAAGCAGTGATTCTGTGTAAAGCAGTAGCAGTTATCGATTTGAGGCTGCTAAAATGACAGTCCATATAAGAAACTCTAGTGGGCTACCTAATATAGGTCTTTACAGTTTAGCAAAACTTCTGTGGTGGCATTAGAGATGCCGACTTGAAGCTATTTCTGTAATTGTATATGATAGAGTCACGATTGTTGTGCAGTAGCTGAAGTTGCAGTCTGAACAAGGACTAAACCAGGGGACAAATAGGGCATGTGTAGAGGAAGTCATGGAGGAGTGAGAGAGAGAAAGGAAAGAGTAAAATATGATGGAAGCAGAGGTTGGATTGCAGTAGTGGTAATCGTATTTATGGCAGAGGAAAGGAAAGAAGAATAAGGTGGCAAGTAAAATGAGAATAGAGAAGAAGGTATAAAGAGTTTAGAGTCATGGAGACGGGTGGTAACTAGAAGCCAGCTTAAGTCTTGCATAGTCTGTTTTAATGTACATTTTTAGTTGCTGTAATTAAAAAAAATCCTCTGCTCTCCTCATGCACTTTCTTCAGTTGTTGAATTTGTGACCGATTCCTTTTTCTCCTCAACAGGTGTGGTTGTGTTACTATGTTAAGCTCTCCAAACAAGTCAACAGCATTGAAACAGTGGGAGCAGCGCTGGACCAAGAACTGTCTGTGTGGAGGCCTTTGGCGAAAAATGCCCATGGCCTACTCGTGAACATTTACAGAAGGAAGAGTACTTAGCTTTTTGTCAATTATGACATCAGACCTTTAGTCTGCCATAGTCTGGTTTGTAAAAGCTCTGACCTTGGCTGGGATGATGTGCTAGAGATGTATTAACTTTACACACTGAGAGTGTAACCCAATTAAATCTGTTCACTTTTTGGTTATTGCCTGAGTTTAGGCCAGTCGGATATGCCATTTTTACTGCTGGTAAACCATGCTGATGTTGAAGCTGGGTAAATTTTGTATTTTTTGGACATGGCCTTTTCTGACTTAAGTGTTGCACTTTTACTTTTGTATTCCTGACCAGTCAGAAATGCAGTGTTAATGCCCTCATAAGTGTCAGAATTATGTCTTGGTTTATTAGAAGGAGGGGCCGAAACTTTGCTTTTAGTTGCAACACCACTGGCTACTTTCCATAATGTTATTGATCCACATTGTACCCAAGTGTGGAACACCAGCCCTTATTTGTTTATAGTACTGTATCCTCCATTCTTGTTAGACACTGTGGGAGGTTTGTGTAATTTGTTGATGTAATTGTGGTTCACTTCACTTACAGAGAAATTGCATTTTTTAATTGTAGTAAAATACGGTGTTTATTGACATCACTGTTCTTGTATATTACACCACATTGGTGTTTGTATGTGTGTACTTTTAAAGCTCTGTTGGAGTGAAAAGTTGTAAGGGTGCAATAGGGGCTGCTGTTAATATTCAGTGCCTGCAGAAATGCACCTTTCCATCAAGTTGAGCCTTGTATTTTCCATTATTTTCCATGTTCCTGTCAGTGTTAACTCTTCTGTCTTCAAGCATTGCCTGACTTTTGTTTATGGTCACTATTTCTTGATTTTTATGGAGAAGGCAGCACCCTTTAAGAAAACGTTTCTTCAGTGTAAAGCATTTTTTTTAGTTGAGTACCTGCTATTTATGATTTCTGAGACTGTCCGTGAAAGTCGGTTGGTAAAAAATGTATAATTCTTAATGAAATTTGCCTGTTCCTTATATATTATTTTTGGCATTAATAAGCCAACAGTTCATTTCACTTCAGTGATAGCTGTGGTTAGTGATTTAAAACTCCATTTCCCATTTGAGTGTACATACTTTTCTTCAAAAAGCACCTTCATTTTACAGCAATTTTTTATGTTAGTGAATTGTACTTATTTTATTATTCTGTTCATGTAAAGCTAGTGTTGTGGATCTTGTATATGTGTAATAGTGTTATTTTTGGTTGTTTTTGTGACTTCTGTTAAGATGTAAACTTTGGGTGTCTAGGGTTGATTATATATGTAGGAAAGTGTGCCAGGAATCAGTGCTGTGACCTTACAACAGAAACTAACTTAATATAGCCAGTGTGTCCTTTGCTTCTGGATATTTCCCAATCATAAGACTGTTTCTGTCAACCTCCCTCCTGTAACTTTGGGAATCCTCCCAATTTTTGTTACTGCAACAGTGAAGCACGATTAACATAGTACGGTTGTGTTTACTTACTATAAATGTAGATTTTTAAGGGTCTTCACTGAAGGGGGCATTGTATTCAATTGGTCTGATGAGGACCTAATACAGTGGAACAGTGAAACAGTTGAACCTAGATGCCATACTGTTTTTTATAAGCTGTGCAGCATAGAATGATTTCCTTACTACAGTAGACTCATGATTTTGAAAGGCTGCATTTATGTCTACCTGCCTTCCTAAATCCCTGAGCACTGTACTGTTAGTGGGTTGTTATCAGTGTGGTAGTTTCCAGGGGTAGCTGTCTTCCCAGAGGATATCATTATACATTTCTTGGCACTGGGTTTTAGACACTGGCTCTGCACCAGTTAGTCTTTGTCAGTCCTTCTTTGAGGATATTTGTTCCTCCTGGGAATTCTGTGACTGTGCCTAGTTTACAGTCATCTGCAAACTTGGTCAGCCAGGTCCACTTGATATTAGCCGTGACGTCAGAGAAGTGGCTACTAAAAAAGAGCAGCCCCAGCACTGTGACTTTAGGGACTCTGCTAGTGACTTGCCTCTTTGAGGAGATGGACTTCCGTATTCTAACTTTAGTCCTTATCTGTAAGACAGCTGGTTATCCAGTGACTGACGTAGGGGTATATAATCAATCTTGTAAGTTTGTCTACAATGCCTTTGTGGGGTATTGAGTTGAATGCTTTGGTCAGGTCAAGGTACTCATTATGCACCATTTTGCCCTCATCCATTGCTTTAGTGATCTTTTTGAAAATGTCCACTTGGTTGAGTAGGCAAGCCCTGCCCTTGAAGAAACCTGACTAGGGTTGTATCCAGTGTCTGAAGGTTTCCTATGTCATTGTTTAGCATTTCCATGATAATTCTTTCCATGACTTTCCATGTGAGTATAGTGAGAGTTACGGGTCTGTTGTTATCCAGGTCCGTAGTTGGCCTTCCCTTGTGCAGAGAGATGACAGTTGCAGTCCTCCATTCATTTGATGCAAAGCCTTTCTGGAGGCTATGGTAAAATAGTGATTCTAGTGGTCTTGATAAGTCAGTAAGCAAAGGAGAGTAGTGTTGCTGAAATTGAATTCATCCTCAAATCTTGGAGAGTACCTTCACGAGGTGGATCCTGATTTTCACAAAATCTCACCAAGATGACATTGATATATAGACTGCATTTTATAGCATATATCATGTACAGAAGTAGGTAAAAATTAAAAAAGATAGCTGAGTGCTCAAGACCCAGGATAAAAAGTCACCAATCCTGGTAAGTGCGCTGGTGCTACAATGGGGCCAGGCCCAGGGGGAGGATGGCACCCTGTTGTAGAAGGAAGTAGCAGTCCATAAAATTCACAGAAACTGGTAGGCCAAAGAAGAGACATAAAGACAATAAAGTGGACTGTTGAGGATAAGAAGGAAATTATGTATTGTTACTATTATGCAAAAAGACCAGAATTTCCAGACACGAGATATACAAAGATTGAGAGAAATTGGAGGAAAGAAAAATACTTCCACAGGAAAAACTGTCAGAAGTGTCAAATATAAATTTGTGTTCATTAATAGGAGTCTGCATGTCCTCCCCGCAGTCGAGTGGTGTTCGAAAGACATGCGTTAATGGGCATGCCTTCGCTGAAGGTTGGGTGTCAGGCTGGCACCTCGGCACCATTAAAATCTACTACCAATCATTAGCGGACCGGAGTTCCACTGTGGCGACCCCTAACCGGGAAAAGCCGAAAGAAGAACAAAAAAACAACTTGTTAAAAACAGTGTGTAGACCAAGAAACTTTGGTCTGTTTAGAAAAAGAAGCATCTGAGGAAGTGCAGAAATGTAAACAACAAAACCAAGATATTTTGGAACAGTATTAAAAAGAAATATAGACATGGAAAAGAGAGTTCTGATATGGTGCAATATTTATGCAAAGGCAAAAGCCAAATTAATCAATATAAAGAAGGCAGCCCCAAAGATATTCGAAGAGAAATACAGGTAAAGGCATCCAGATATGGAATATTTCACAATTAAAAAAATGTCGCAAAGAGGGAGTGTAGAAAAGAAGATTAGTAAAATAGAGATTAAAAAAAATAGAAGTTGAAGTTATGGAGTTACTCCGAAGTGAAGGATTTGGTGTAGAAGGTCTAACACAGGTTACATCACAGCATGATGGAACGAGTCCCCAGAGTAAGGAGAAACAGGAAGATCGGGAGACATCTGAAGAAAAGAAATATGGACATGGGAAAGAAAGATTTAATATGGTCTAATATCTATGCAAAGGGGAAAGTAAAACTAATTAGTACAAAAAGAGCAGCACCAAAGTTATTTGAAGAGAAATACAGGCAAAGGAATCTAGACATGGAAAGCTTTACAGTACGAAAAATGAGAAGACAGAGAAAAAGAAGAAAAGGAGATTAGTAATGGAGAAGTTAAAGAAATAGAAACTGGGGTCATGGAGTACCTCCAAAGTAAAGGATTCAGTGTAAAAAAATCTAATTCAGAAAGCACCACAACAGGATAGAGCAATGGACATCCAAATTAAGGGGAAACCAGTGGAATGGGAAGCAATTGGTCTGCTGCCATATGAGGATATTTTGGAGCCCTCCACGGGAAACCAGTGTAAACGTTCACTTGAAACTGGACAGCAAGAGAAGGAACAGGAAACTGTGGAAACTCTGATGCAGGAAACTGTGGAAACTCTGACGCAGTCAATGTTAAGGAGTGATGAGCCAGTGAGTTCCAATATGACAGAGCAACAGATGGCACGGGATGAAATTGAAGAGTGTGTGCCACAGGAAGATGCTATAGAACTTTCTGTAGAATGCCCACAGGAAATGGAAAACAAAAAATCTGTCCTCAGTTTAGAAGAAAATGAACTAAGAGAAGAGTTGCTTGATTTGGTAGGGATGGATAGACGTATTAAGATCAATGAAAGAAATAGACTGCCGAAGGTCACTAAAACCCCAAAATTTAAAGGTTTGATAAAACAAATGAACACAGTAGTTGACTATTCATAGAGATCCATGCAATATAACAGAAGTAAACAGGATATATTACTGTGCAGCTAAATTGATAACTGATAAAGTTCTACCACAAGAATGCAGGGTAGTGAGGGAAAGGAAGAAATCAAATACCATCATGGAAATATGGAATAGAGAAAACTATAAAGCGATTGAGACAAGAAGTGTCACTGTTGGAGGATTGTAGAAGAGGAAACAGATCAACAAAAATACTTAGATGTGATAAAAGTGGACTGATTGGCGCAGTATTGGAACAGATCAGGATATATCATGCACGATCATAAATAAACTAAAAATCTCAGCACAGGCGGTAAGACTTAGAAGATACGCAGATAAATATAAAGGAAAAGTACAAAATAAGCAGTTTATTGATGACCCAAAAAAATTTTATAGAGAATTGGGGAAAAAAGGTAAAAGGAATTGAAAGACCACCAAAAAAAAGAAATGGATATCTTTTGGAGAAGTATTTATGAAAATCCTGTGAAACATAAAAAAATACTAAATGGATAGAAGAAGTAAAAGAAAGAATAAGAAGTTTAAATGTACAGGATATGAAAGGGATGAAGTAACAGCCAGAGAGATTGAAGCAAAGTTAAGGAAAGCCTCTAATTGGACAACCCCATGCCTAGATGCAGTACCTAACTTCTGGTTAAAAGTATTAACATCCTTACACGGAGATTTAGCCATGAATAAGAGCTATTTATATGCACACCCCGAACATACACCAACCTGGCCAACAACAGCAAAAACAATGCTCCTGTTTGAGTGAACCTGCAAGCTACCCTAAAAATTATAGACCAATAACTTTCTTTCCGACGACGTATAAACTGTACACTGGAATTGATGCTGACAAGAGTTTATAGTCATTTAAAAGAAAACTCTGTTATGGCAATGAAACAAAAAGGCAATAAAAGAAAGTCATATGAAACAAAGGATCATTTGTTCGTAAAGTCATAGCTGAGAACTGTAAAAAGGGGAATAATCTAAGAATGGCATAGATTGACTACAAAAAAGCATTTGATAGTATCCCACATTCATGGATAAGAGTGCTTAAAAATGTACAAGATACACCCTACACTGATCAATTTCATTACAGTAACCATGAAACAGTGGCAGACCACTTTGCAATTAAGCCGTGATAAAGGACAAATTATTATTACAGGGATAAAAATTCAACGGGGGATATTCCAGGGTGACTCTCTCACTGCTGCTATTCAGTCTTGCCCTTAACCCATTAATCTGTCTACTTAACAGCTTAGCCCCTGGCTATAATTTGACTCCTAGAAGACAACAGAGTGTAAAGACCTATCTTCTCTTTGTCGATGATTTAAAACTGTACAGCCCATCAGATGAGGAACTGAAAGCCCAACTATAAGTTGTCAAAACTTTTTTTCCGGTGATACATGAATGTCATTTGGTCTTGATAAATGTGCAAAAGCAACCTTCAAAGTAGGAAAACTGCCGCATCAAGAAAACATCAGTTTGGGACAAGAAATATATAAAAACTTGAGCAAGAGGGAGTATATAAATATTTGGGAATTGATGAATCAATAAAACATCAACAAATGCATATAAAACTTAGTAAGGAATATTTTTAGAAGACTTAAATTAATCCTGAAAACAACATTGACATCTAGGAACAAAGTTCAAGCTATAAACCAATTTGCTGCTCCTGTCCTAACTTATAGTTTTGGAGTGGACTGATTGGCCCAAAACGTGTTTGATAGATTAGACAGGAAAACAAGAAGGATGTTTCATGCTCACCAAATGATTTATAAAAATCAGTGCATACCAAGATTATATATTCCCTGTTCTGAAGGAGGTAGGCCCTCCTTGAAATTGATTACATGCATAGATCTGCAATTGTGGGACTGCACACATATCTGCTGGCCGGACAAGACCCAAATGTAGGGAACATTTTGAAACATGAGAATAAATCTAAGATGACTTCCCTGCTTAGTCTAGCAGAAGCATATCGACGTCAAGCAGGAATGAAAATCAAACCGGTAGATAAAAAAAATAGGCAGCAAATTAATGTGCCAAAAAACAAAAGAAAGCATATAAGGTGAAGGATCAGATAAGAAGGCAATAAATGTGGAAAATGCATAAATATAATTCCAAGTATAAAAAACTTGTGGAAGAACCTCATGTTGATCTGGATCGAATGCAGGAATGGTTAAGAAGTGAACTCAAACAAAGATAAAAGGTTTAATATTGGCATATCGTGGGCTGCGTACACGGTTTACAAAGTCCATTGAACATGTGGGAGAAACAGACAAATGTAGGTTTTGTAAAACAGAATTAGAAACAGTTGCACACCTCGTTGCTGGTTGTGACATACTAATGACAGAAGGACTGTATACTGAAAGACATAAAATGTGGCAAGACTGTGCAAACATTGTGGTACTGAAGTAGCTGAAAAACATTGGAAACATGAGCCACAGAGCATCATAGAAAATGAAGTCTACATCACATGGGATCACCAGTTACGAACAGTTCAAAAGATAGATGATAGAAAATCGAATATAGTGGTCCATGAAAAGAAGACAAAAGTAGCATTGATCATTGAAATCGCCACACCCAGTTACTATAGTGTTTTGTGTACAGGGAGGCACAAAGTCATAAAATATCAGAATTTGCAGGCAGAAATGAGAGCAATGTGGAAGAAAGGATACCCAGACAGTTCCAGTAAGTAGTAGGAGCAATGGGTCTTTTAAAGAACCTACAAGCATATTTAGATATGTTACCAATACATGTAACTCCGTACGAATTGCAGGAGTCATTACTGGATACATTGCGGGTACAAGGTAGAGCACTTCTGGTGGACATCAAAGATTGAAACCATACATGTCATACTTTTTTAGGAATGGGGTCCATTCCCATCATGATATTAGAAACCCAAAAGATTTGGAGAAATTTAAAAGGAGGCAAACTAGAATAATATTTCGGCCCATCGATGCAGTGTTCTTGGCCTTGGAGAGTGCATTGAGAACCTGTTCCCTAGAGATAGTTGGGTGAGTTATGATCAGGGTTGTTTCCTGAGTGATGTCTGGGTGGGGAAATAAAATTATAGCTACATTCGTTGGTCAGTAGATTTGCTGTATCTTTTGGTTTGGTATAGGTGGCTCCATTTACAATTAGGTTGGCACATTTGTGTGTATTGTCTTTGAGGCTGTGGACATAACTGAAGAATGTCTTGTGATTGTCCTTGACTTGGGAAGCTGTTTTTATTTTACTCCAGATTTGGCTTTGATGGCCTTGCTTAGCCCTCACAGATGCTTGTTTAGATTGGAATTTTAACCATGCTGGGCATTGCACTTCCTAGTTTTTGCCATGGTTTCCTTCCTTTTATTAATACAACCTGTTGATGTTGGTATTTCACCAGGGTGGCTGGCTTGTTTTTTCAGTTTGTCCAGTGCTTAATAGGTACAGCTGTTTCTATGCAGCCATTAACATGATTGTACAGGGGTTTCCTGAATAATTCTGCATAAGCAGCGGTGTTCTTGCGGGGCAGGGGGGTTGGTAGAATTTAACAGTATGCTAGGATGTCATTTAATAGTAGGAAGTTTGCTTTAGAAGAATTCCTAAAACTTCCAGGGTTTGCTAGGGTCTTTGGTTTTATTTTTATTTCAAAGGAGTTAACGTTATGGACTGACCTAACCCGTGTGGGCATTACATTGTTGGGGGGGGGGGGGGGTGCAAGGTTCTTCCATGTTTGTGAGGACAAGCTCAAGGATGTTAGCTCTCGTAATGGGCATACAGGCTATCTGGTTCAGGGTATTTGTGTTTACCAAGTCCAAGAATCTCTGGGCCTGAATGTTTGGGTCATATATGATTTCCAGTTTATAGTGGGGTAGTCTCTCACTCTTGAATGTGGTGTTGGGTTGAATTGGAAGCATCTCCAGTATGTTTAGGTCTGTGTTAGGTCTCCCACTATCATGCAGGAAACCTATATCACTTGCAAGGATATGGGAGTTTGCCTGTGGTAATTTGGATATGGAGAAGCCCAAGCACCTCATACTGTTTGATCAGCCTTTAGGTGTGTTTGTTTTTGATGTAAATTGAGACACCTTCACCTCTTCACCCATCCTGCTGGTTTATATAGATTCAAGTTCTTTCTGTGGGTGTTTGTAGACCCATTTGTTTTGCAAAGAAGTAGGTCAAATAGGACTGGGTTTTTCATGGCTTGAAAGGCAAGACTATGGTCTCTTCGCAACAACCTTTTAAGGAGAGACATGCACATTTTTTGAGGTAGTTGTAGGATTTAATACATGCAATTTTCTTTGTTGGAAATCTTTAGGGCCTTACCTGTTGACCAGTTTGCTTGGATTTGTACATACCAAAGGTGTGCAATTGTATTCACTGTTGTATCTGATAAGGAAAGAGTACAATTGGTAGTATGACTTCTTTGGATTTTGAAGATAATCCCTTGATGATTAACTTGGCCAAATAGAAGGATTTCCTGATTATAGTTAAAATATGATTGAGTGAGAAAAAAAAGTTAATCACACAAGTGTCTAGGTCTCTTATGACTCTGTCTGAAGAGGACTATGTTTTATAACATGTAACGTGGGAACAACCTTTCTGCCAAATGCAACTGTGCTACACTTTTCATGTAGTTAGAGAACATTTTTGATACATCAGGTATGTGCATATTCCAGCCCTTACTGACGCTAGTTTGTATAAGTAGATGAGTGGATAACAGTGCCCAGTTTGCACTCCTCAGCAAACTTTGTCAATTACATTTCTAGGATGGGTTCATATTACATTGTCGAAAGACAATTTTGAACACTCAGAAGAGCGAAACGGCCGATTATCGAAACTTTTATTGTGGGGGGCTGCGGCCCCACACCCCCCGCTAAATATATATACCAACTCCGAGATCGCACTACAGTGAGGAAAGGGCAAATATTCCAATCTTCACTGTATTGCGATCCCTCAATCCGAACATCGATATCCGCCAGTTTCGCTCTTCTGTGCGTTCGACATTGTTGTCTTTCGACAACGTAATAGAAACCCTTCTAGGATATTGGCTTGGATGTCTGCACAATAAATGCCAAAGAGGAGAGGACTCAGAACCGATCCCTGTGGCACCTCACTAGTTAGTTACAAAGTTACTTTCAGAAAGTGAACCAGCAACTTTCACAACCTGGGACCTGTTGAATAGCCAGTTTGCAATCCATTGGTCAGTGTAGGGGTTTACATTGAGCTTGTTTAATTTTTCAGCAATACCAGCGGGGGTGGTGTTGGTGGTGGGGTAATGCCAAAAGACTTGGCCAGGTCGGGATAAGCAGTGTGCACAGAATAACCACTTTTCACAGTCCCTGCAGCTTTTTCAAAGAAGCTTATTGGATTCAAGAAACAGAACCTGCCCTTCACAAAACCAGACTGATTTGGGATGTAGGTTAGCAAAGTTGCCCATGTCTGCATAAATGATTTCTGCTATGACATGTTCCATGACTCTGCATATAAGGCTGGTGAGGCTGAGGGTCTGTAATTACTCATGTCAGTAGAGGGGCCACCCTTGTGTAAGGGAAAATGTGTTAACTGAGCCAGGCAGGATTCAAGCCTACATTCTTCTGACTCGTAGTCAGGCATATTGCTCATTGCACTAATTGATTCCAAGTTTTCATAAACAGAGTGTCTGTCTTACTGCAGCAGAGCTGCAGGCATATCAAGTCCCTTTACAGTGACATTTGAAGGCTGTATAATTCTAGACATTTGAGGATGTAATGAGTTCCTTCACGAGGAGATTGAGACTGCATTTCTGTATGACTGAATTAAGATGTAGCATGTATGATGGCATTCTTTTACATCACTGTGGTATACTCGAACTACAGCTGCAGAGCCCTGTACATCCTTCCCAATGCCTAGACCTCAGACATCCTCTTGTCAGCGTCACAGATGCCCTACTGCTCGGATGTCAAGGCACTCAGTATAAAGCAGGTATCCACTGTGCCATTGTAGATCTGTCTTGCTGTAGTTCAGTGCCTTTACCTTGTGTAGTTGTGTTGAGAAAGCTGTCTTCCTGTTTTTTTGCCTGTTTCTGAACTCAGTAGTCCCATAAGTGTCATTTTGGAGAACTTTATCTACCTTCACTATTGTAGAAGTGTTCTTGTATTCATGGTTTATTTTTTGAGTAGTGGGACAATAAACTTATGTCATGACCCAAAAAGGGAAAGTGTGTTTGTGGCACGCAGATTCCCCATAAAAACTTCCACTTCTACTGCATTTTCTGCCTGGTTCCAGGCCACTGCATCCAGGAGCCACCTAGTTTGTCAGGGATTCACCCCAAAAGCCACCTTAAGTACAGTGTTCCCTGTAAGACTACTATGATTGAAAGATGCTCGGGCCCTTGGCCCAGTCTACTATGACATCCATAGGATCATGCTCAGCATCAGATTTCCTTAAGAAAAAGTTAAGAAGGTAGAAAGGGACATGGAAGAAATTATTTGTGCATTTGAAATTACAAGTTAATAAGATTGTACCAACTCTGGTAACTTACTTTCACATTCCCCAGGCTGTACACTTACATCTCTACAGGCTCCAGACAGTGCCCCTTTGGAAGCCGCCATGAGTATGGATACTTGTGAGCTCAGCAGGACCTGTAAACTGATTATGATTCTAGAGATGTGCAGGGCCCGGTGCATGTGACTGAATCTGTCTTTCTTAAATTGGAAAGGGAGAATTGGAACCCCCCCCCTCCCCATTCTTGTTAGAGTATGTCATGGGTCACAAAGTGGAAGTATGTCAATTCCTTACTGAAGCCCATAATTCCAGAGCAAGCATCCCACATAAAAAGACTCAAATGTTGAAACATTAAACCACCTTCTAGCTCCTGACAGGACTAGTGTACTACGCCCCTCCTAAATCCTAAACTGTCCCTGAAAAAAGGATCTCTCTGAAGTAGGGTTTCCTGAAAGCTTCACAAAACCAGCAACCATGAGCTGAACCTTTTTTTCTGAAAGAAAGATCGACCATTCACCTGCACAAGCTGAGTACTTCCAGAAAAATAATAGGGAGAAACTGGATTGCTTTTTTTTTAGTTGTCTCCGTGTTGATATAATGCAATTAGAATACACCATAGAGGAAATCTCATGTAGAAAATCCCTCACTAGGATGAAGGACTACTTCAGGTGGGTGGGGTAAGGAAGTATCAGATGTACAAAAAGAGATATTTGGATCCTGTAGGCTGGGATGCTCCCAAATCTTTTACTGTTCCTCTTGTTCTGGAAGATATGTTTCTTGAAACCTGCTAGAAAATACTGTCCACTCCCTGGTCCACAGAAGCCAGGTCAGTTTTACAGGATTCAAGAGTCTCATAAATAACTATAGAAGAATCCTATTGCAGATCCAGCTGTGTGGTCATGGTTGTAGAAAAAAGGGTCCAAATTACTTACTGTTTCAACAATCATCCAAATGAAAAAGGAGAGTTCTAGAGAGATTTGAGAAGCGTGTTGAACTGGCTACCATGCTGGCTTTCAAGACAGTTGTCAGATTCCTATAATTTAGTCTCAGATAGCTAGTATGGACCCGCTAGGCAAAAAGCTAGGGGAGTTGTCTGATGCTGACCTGAGGACAGACCTCATGGAACTCAGCTAGTCAGGTGGCCAAACCTGATGCTGTAGATATACCATCCAGAACAGCAGCCACATTTTGTTTGGTAAGGAGATATGCCTGGCTAGGGTTGCAATCCCTGGCAAAGGATTTCAGAGCACAGTTACTTAATGCACCGCTGGATTAGGAGCTACTCTTTGAGAACGCCACCAACAAAGTATGTAACTCGGTCAGTCTTGACAAGTACATTGCTAATTAATCCTCCTGCTTCTTGAAAATTTTTGAACTAGGAAGACATTTATTTCCTGGAGGATTTCTCCAAAATTCAGTATTAAGGGTACACCTGATATAATTTGCAATATCTCATAAGTGATGTGAGTTACAAGTAAAAGCAAAGTGTAAAAGTTGCCTATTAGAGGATGTGTTTGTATCAAAATTCTGTGTGCTAACACTAACCTTTTGTAAGTTTATTAAAGAAAATTTGTATTTTACTTCCAAAAACTTGTAGTAGTGTGATCCAACAAAGAGTTATATTTCTGTAAGTTTGCCATATATCAGTGAATAAATTTGTTTTCAAGAGATTTTTAGGGAAATATGTCAAGGCTGGGTAGCACAATACTATTTTGTTATATTGTAGAATTATGTGCATCATATTTTTACACTATTTTAACACATCAGTGTTGATCCACAAAACCATGTTTGTTAGATGGCAAGTATTAACTACAGAACTGAATGACTTAATGTTATATAGAAGATGGGAGCTTTTTTGCCTGTCTGTAACATATCCTTTGCAATATTCATGCAGTTTTGAATAGATTTGCAATATAATTTCTGTACCAAACATTTCTGTGTAGATGGACTCCTTATTACTCACCATTTTTAATGCCAATTGTTTTACTATTTACTATTACTCTTTACTTGCATATGCTACCCCCAGCATGGTAATGAACGATACTCCATTTTTTGCATTATTATAAAATGGAAAATATGTAGCATTTTCATACATTTTGCAAACTTTCTTCACCATCTCAAGTCCTGTATACCCCATAGTGATGGTTTGCATATACCTACCAAATAATATCACTTTGGAGATACCATCTTGCTGACAAATGCAAAACTGCCATTATTGAAAATTATTCTCAATATTAAATTGTGTTACTACTCATAACTTGTACCTAAAACAAATTGTCACATCTTAGATGTGTTTGTCTTAGGCAAAACATGATGGTTAAAATAAGACCTACTTCTTGCATAGGCACTAAACCACAATACTGTCTTACTCCATGTTTGCACTATTATTGAAAATATGGAAAATGTTTTGTAATTTTCGTACTCTTTTGCAAACACATATTTCAATTGCTTGAGACCTGTGCAATATTTTTATTTGCTTACTAAAATGTTTAGTAGTTATCAGAATGTTGTATGTATACATAGATTCTAGTGAAGTTATGTAGTTGCACCTTCCAAATTCATTCATGTTGAGTATAGTCAGTGAAACGTATATGTTAGACGAAAGTACCCACTGGTCTGTAATTGATAATTAATGTTGCACTCTCAAGAGGGAATATGACTAAACAAAAATGCAAGTCTGAACTTGATTATAATAACGACACTAAGTATTTCTTGTATTGAATTTATTTGGATAAGTATTATGTCAGGGAAGATTTTTTTTTACCCCCTGGTACTGCTGTTCATAGGTTCATAGGAGATTACTAGGCTAGCGGCCCTAGGGCCTTTATAAACTTAGCTATGTTAATCCTGGGTTGCCCCAGTTGTCCTTGGTTAGATGGACTGACTTTACAGATCATCACTGACTACCTTTGTCCATGAGGGACATGGGTGACACCCCCAAGGTGAATTTGTGGTCACCCATCCTTATATTCAGGTTGCACTTGGATAGGGTCATTAAGAGCTTTGCTTCACATGAATTGGAAGATTATTCCAGAGCAACGGCAATCTCTGGGAGACGTACCTCTCTCTTCAGCATGTTCTGTTAATGACATTGGCAAGGTTGAGATCCCTAGAGCAAGTGACTCTAGTGCAATTTGATTTGCGGATGTGCAGCATTTCCATCAGGTTGGGGTCAGAGACTGCCCTGTAGGCCAGGCACACATCACCTGTCAGTAGCCTATGTGATGCATAGTACAGCAACAGGGCTTTCAGTCTATCCACTTAGGTCATGGTTTGCAGACCCTGTATCGTCTTAGTGAAAAACCTCTGTGGTCTTTCTAGTTGCTGCAGTTGTCTGGTGAGATACATGCAGAAGGGAGCGTTGTACTCTATTTATAGTCTGATTAGGGTTTAGTAAAGTAGAGTTAGAACATTCTTAGACGTGGATGCAATGCCTTTACTTATGAGATGCACAATGCAGAAGGCTTTTCCTTGCCACCGTGTAAAACTGGTGGTCAAAGTTCAGATTGCCATTGACCTGTGTTCCTAGGTCTCACACCACTAGGTTTGCACTTAGAGGGGTGTTGTCAGTGTTGTAATTAGTGGGGAATTCCACTTTGCCAAATAGGGTAATAGTGCACTTTTTGCTTTTAGTTTTAGACTTTGACTTTGGCACTTGTCATTTGTTTGTATTAGGCCCTCCTGTAATATGCTAACATCACTGGGAGACTCTGTGACTGAGCCCAGTTTACAGTCATCAGCGAACTTAGTAAGCCAACGGTATTCTTTAGCCTGGACTAGTAATGCGGCCAGTACAGATCCTTGCGGAATGCCACTGGTGATGGGTCTGTGAGCAGAGCTGTAGTCACCAACTTTGACAGTATGTGTTCTGTCAGTGAGCCAATTAGCTACCCGCCTAGTAATGTAAGGGTTAACTCCTAGTTGGGGAGAGTTTCTCGATGATACCTCTGGGGATTGTGTCAAAAGCTTTGGCTAGGTCCAGATAGGTGGTATGCACTGTCTTACCTTCATCCTGGGCTTTGTTGACTTTCTTGAAGAAGTCTACCAGGTTCAGTAAGCACGATCTACCCTTAATGAAGCGAAACTGGGTTGAGTCTGAGTTTGAAGGTCACCTATGTCCTTGATGAGGTTCATGATCCTTCCCTGGCCTTGCAGATGAGGATGGTTAGACATGTGGTTCTGTAGTTCCCAGGGTCGGTTGATGAGCCCCCCTTTATGCAAGGGGATTACTGTTGCTGTTCTCCATTCTGCTGGTACAAAGCCAGTTCTCAGGCTATGGTTAAAGCAAAAGGCAAGTTGGGTCAGCTGGGTCCTGTTTTAGATTGCTTAGTAAGTAACCTGGGATGTTATCTGGTCCCATTGAGGTCATGTTTTGGGCCTTGGAGAGCACAGATTTGACTTGATCTCCAGATACTAGGTGGAAAACTGATGTCAGGTATGCTTTGAGGTATGACTGGTGGGGATAGGGGGCTGAAGTTTGTGCCAAGTCTGTCAGCTAGCATTGCTGGCAGTTTCCAGTATAGTGTGAGTGGTGGTAACTTCCTCCGGTATAGTGAGAATGGTTATGGTTAAGTGACTATATCATGTATGTTACAGAAAGATTTGTGAACCTGTTTTTGAAGATTTAACACAGTCATGTTTTAAAGCATTTCTTTTAGACAATATGTCTATATGGGATATTCTTCTTGCTTTGCAAAGCATGTAAAATGAATACAAGCCGACTTGCATACTTTCCAAGATGATTTTGATATATAGACTGTTCCATGCTGCCTGTAGTTGTCACTGTGTGAATTGAGCTATTGATAATAGGAAACATACGTATGTGTATTTTGTGTGTGTGTGTGTGTGTCTCTAGATGTATAGAGAGTGACACACACACACACACACACACCTGACATATATATAGTGTGTCTAGTAACACATGCAAAAAAATAAATGAATAAATAAACCCGGAGTCCTTCACCCGGACAAGTGTGTTAAATTTCCATTTATTGTGAGTTGCCATCTGAAAAACAGCAGGCACCAGTAGCCGATTCTATAACATTCACGGAATCTGGTGCATTGCATTGATATCAACACAGAAGTTGTGGATGAGTCTGTAATATGTAAATATGCCTCTGCGAACTTAGAATATATTGGCACATAACAGAGTTTCTGAATAGTAAAGGCACACTGTATATCAGTCAACAGCTACTCCGTAGGTCATGCAAAATGTCTCACAATGCGTACTGCACAATAGCAAAGTTATGGAAATACAATCACAATCTAAGATGCCTCACATTTGTAAATACTTATCTACAACAGAATCTCTCCAGTAAGCTTAGAGAAATTGACAGAATATCTCTCCAAGTCCTTTATTATTTAAATATGCTAGCTTTCACTTATAAATTTTCTAATTAAAAAAAATTAATAAATGCAAAGGGCAATCACAGCCACATCGCTGCAACTAACAGTAGCTAACAGTGGGTGCAAGAAGTGTGGGAACATGGGTAATGCATGCATCAAAGGAACTGGGGAGATGGAAAAGCAGATGGGAATGGGTGAAGAATAGGGAGATGCAAGAGGCATGTTGGAGTAAGAAAATCTGAAGGACAATCAGAAGGGCATGTGCAGTTTTCTTCTAAAAGAATAGAAGAAAAGGTAAAGACAGGAAAAGAGGAGGTGAAGACCATCACAGCAATTATACCCATATAAAAATATTAGTGTTAATATGCTTAAATAATGCATTATTTTCACATCATCTTCTAATTTCTGAATTATGATATCATATAAAAAATATCACAACACATGGCAGACAAAGATTGGAAATAGTAAGGACAGCTAATTTACTCAGATGGCAAACTGTACAACACAGGTAATGGAAAGTTGACAAATATGGAGGGTATGCATACCAGCCATGATGAAATACAGAAATACTTGTGTACCTATACACTATTACATTATGACATATTGTAAACTGTGTGGCAGGCATACCTGAATGAATATGACCAATGGTAGTTGTGTGTTGTAGGGTAATAAATAGGGATCACAGTTGTACCTCTCAGTCGTTTAGTGCAAGAAATCTGGACAAAGGCAAAAATAATGGGGAGGAGGGAACAAAGGCCCAAAAAATAGGGACAGTTTTTAAGTATTGCTCTTATACAGTTGCTAAAATAACAGGTTTTGCATTAACATGCATTTTCTGTGTGATATGAAGTCTTAATTTCAAGTGTCCTTCTATTCTTATGTTGCAGTATTCCAACTCTTTGGTTTCCAGAATATCTGGCCAGTATACAAAAGCTTCTTGTCACTTCTAGGTGCATGGGACATCTGACTTTGGCTAAGGGAATGTGGACCATAAAAGTGACGTCTGCATGCACCAGTCCTCAGAACTTCGCCGCCACCAGTCTAACGTCAGCTGTTCCTGTTGTACCGGCCATCAGATCAAAAATTCTAAGATATGTACCCCGGTGGGGATGTTTTGTTATTTGGGTCACTGCATGCCTGTGTGGGTTCATGTCATCCAGGAAGGGAAAGTGTAGGTGTGGTTGTCAGATCCCCCATAAAGACCCCCACAAGATTTGCCTTTTTGCTTAGGGCCTATGGGCGACCAAAAGTCCTGTTCCATCTGCCAGGCCTTCATTCCAAAAACCCTGCATAGCTGTCTGCATGTGTTAAACATCTTGAGAATCAGCACCTCAAGCGCTTAGCTTTAGGTATGGAGGGGTTGTCCAGTCAGCCCATCGAGCCATCCAAGAAAAAGGCCAAAATCGCTAGGCCTGAATCCATAGCTGCACCTCCTCCACCAGACGTTCCTCCTGTGACCGATGTCAGCCTGGAGGAATGATAGGTTGCCGCCGATATTGGTATAGCAGGTACAAGTGTGAAAGCCGCAGAACCCAGAGGAAAAGGCACATCCTTTGAGGTAATGCAGATGTCTGCTTCTAACGGCAAGGGGGAACCTCGGCTTGTACTGACCACCTGAACAGGTCCCTCCACTACTTCGCAAGTTACTGATCTCAGGCCTACCTTGGCTGTGATGCCTGCTAGGCCCTCCCTTAAAAAGAAGGAAAAAAGGAAGTATGTTTCTCCCCCAGTTGAGAGCCAGCCAGATTGGCAGGCCTTTCTCGGAATCTTTTCAATGCCTTTAAGGCTCTAAGGCCTGCTACTCCCTTACCTTTCCCCAGTGGCTCCTCCTGTGATGAGCCCTAGGCCTCAGCCCTTAGAGACTTCACAGGCTGAAGCTGAGAAATCCTCTGACTTTCTCAGAGGACTCCCTTTAATATGTCTCGCAATTGCCACCCCCCCCTTGGTTATGACTCCTCGGAGGACAAATCTGCAAAGGCAGATTCCCCAGCTGAGGATCTTGCCTTTGGGATGACCATTGCAAAGATGTGAGAGCATTTTAAACGGGACTCCTGTGGCATGACAGAAGTTCAGAAAAGATATTATGAACTTCTTCAGATGGACTCCCCTGCTCCTTCAGCTATTCCTCCATACTGCTAGCATTTCTGGATGCAGCATCGCTCAATCTATATTCTCAGCCTCCTGAACCTTGAAGGCTTGACAGAGTTTACAAGGTCCCTGAGGGAGTCAGATTCCTTAAGTGCCCTGCACTGGACCCTAGCACTGTTTCAGTGTCAGCTGAAAAGGCATTTAAACTCCTTCCATCTTCCTGTCTTCTGCCCACAGACAAAGACAGCAAGGCCATGGAATGCCTAGGGAAGAAGGTTTACACTTCCTCTACCTTGGCACTCAGGGCAATAAATTACCAAACCCATATGTCCAAATATGCCCTAGCCCTTTTGGAACAGGCAACTAAACAACTGAGTGACATCCCAGCCTCTCCTGCCAAAACTTAGATATCCAGTCTTCTATCCCCATCCTCTCAGGTCACTAGGCATTCCATTAGGTGAAGCTACGATGATGATGAAGTTTCTGCCAGGTCAGCTGAATCGGCCTCAGTCCTGAGAAGATATTCCTGGCTTAGGTTACAACCCCTGCCTGATGACATCAGGGCAAAACTCTTGGATGCACCTCTGGACAATTCAGCTGTCTTTGGGACAAAGGTGCCTGATTTATTTAAAACTCTGCAACAAAAAGGGAAGGAGTTACAAGACTTAAAGCACCTATTTGTTTCTCCTATCCTCAAATTCCATAGGAATTACCCATCAAAAACACAGTTCATCAGGAAGCATTCTGCCCCACCCTCCTTCCAGGGCCAGAAAGCCTGCCAGGAAGCAAACTACTCCTTCCAGGCCTGTACAGACTCCAGCCCAGAAGCCTCAATTTCAAGACAGGGCAGGTAGTCTGTGACTGTCTGCCATTCCTGCAAAAATCTCTCAACTCCATTCCCCTGTCCCAAAGGCTCCTCTCACTGTCTTCCTGTTTGGAAGAAAACTTCACCACAGACAGGTGGGTCCTATCCATTACAGAGAAGGGTTGTTTCATGACCTGGATTACAACTCCATCCTTGAGGGGTATTCTACAGCCCCCCAAAGAACAACTTCCTTATTTCAGCCAGTTATAGACAGCCTCATTTCCTAGGGAACAATTCAACCTGTCCCTCTGACAGAGAAGGGAAAAGGTTTCTACTCCAGGCTCTTCCTGGTCCTAAGGAAAGATGGTCTCTGGAGACCAATCCTAGATCTTTCCCACCTCGGTCTCTTTTTGCAAGTGCCCACCTTTTGTATGCTCACCCGTCAAACCCTTTTCCCTTTGATTTTACCTCAGGGGTTCATGGCCACATTGGACATCGAGGATGCCTATCTACACATCCCCATAAGGACCACAGGAGATACCTGTGCTTGTCTGTGGCCTCCTCACATTTTCAATTCTTGGACTTGCACTTCAGGCTTTCTACTGCACCAGGGTTATTCATCAAATGCTTGGCACTAGTGGTAGCCTTCTGCCAGACCCAAGGGGTTCAAATTTTCCCTTACCTAGACGACCTTCTCATCCAGGCAGACTGCACAGAATCCCTGCAATGCAATCTTCAAACAATTATTTCACTCCTGCAAGCACTGGGCTTCCAGTTAAATTACTCCAAGTCCAACCTGACCCCCTTTCAGGACCAAGTATTCCTGGGGTGCCGGATAAGTACGGATGTCATGAGGGCTTTCCTACCACCTCAAAAAGTGGAAAACGTAATATATTACCTGCTCCCTGTCTTTCAGGCCACAGACTTGACTGCCAAGGCAGTACCTCAGACTCCTGGGTCACATGGCATTGACCATCCCCATGTAGCCATTGGAGAGGCTCCACATGAGAAAGCTACAGTGGTACCTAAGGTCTATATGAACCCAGCACTCCCATCCTCTAGAGTACAGAATCCCATTCTTGCCTTGCCTCAAGGAAGAGATTCAGTGGTGGTTGAATCAAGTCAACTGCAATTGAGGACTACCCTTACAGGCTTCCTTGCCAGTACAGGAGATATACACGGATGCCTCAGATCTGGGGTGGGGAGCAGTCATGGGCTCCCTAAGAGTTCAGGGTACTTGGCCAGACTCCATCAAACAAGAGCATATCAATATCAGAGGGTTGGGAGGGTGGCCTAATGGTTAAAGGACAACCACACCCACAGACTCAAAAACATGTTTATTTCATCATGGTTTGGTGTTTCCTACATTTTAACACCACTCTGGGACTATTTAGAGCTTTTCAGATATTTTTATAAGCAATTTCTGACTCTGACCACATGGGGTCTGGCATCTTGAAATAATTCTGACTGTTTAGTCTGCCTCTAAGTATCCCAGAATGCATTGTTTGTCTCCAAAAATTGTATCAGATCTGCCACATTTTCTCTAAAGCTAATGTCAGTTCACTGATTTTACAGGCATTAACTGCTGTGTTTTAGTCACCTACGTTTGGTTAAAATTTTATCCTTTTTCAGTGACTACAACACAAGCAGTGCAAATGCTACAGAACAGAATTGAAAAGTGCATTTTATTGCTCTTTCTTCTTAGAAATGCTAACTTGATTTCTTTTGTGAAGGCTGAAATCTAGTTTTTCAAGGTATCTCCCCTCCCCCTTCACACCTACCTTTCCTAGCTGTCAAAGAGCTAAGGGTAATTTGACCCATTATCTTCATGTGATTGACAGCTCTCAGCAGGTGACCAGACTAATGTACTGTTTTCTTGTCAGCCTTTCCTTCCTTACAGTGGGAGACTTTTTTTGTTGCACTCGTCCTGTCAAATTTAGAACCAAGCTCCATAGCACTGAGAATAATCACTGTTTTGCAAAGCATCAAACTCCCACTTATTTTTCCTTCCTGTTTGGTTAAATAGCTAATAAATGATGCACTATAAACACAAAATATTTCACAGACTTGCATGACAGCACCCACATGCTTTAAGTGGTAATTTAAGAAAATTATGGTATTGCATACCTCTTGTAATCTGATGTAGTGTTGTTGATTAATTGTGACAGACATCTGTTTCTTATGTAAAAACATGCAATTAATGTGTACGCATGGTCATTGCAAATTTATGCTCTTAGTTTTTGGAGCTGTTACTGTGCTTCTGCCTGTACTTTGTTACATATCGGTAGGGCTCTTCAGAAACGTGAGATTTTAGTTTGACATTTTTGCTAGGTTAAGAGTGGGCTGGGCAAAGGCAGCTCTGACATCACAATGTGGGAGGTCCACTGGCTCTTCTATACAGCATGCAAATCAGGTGGGGATTGCATCATTTTGGAGGAGGAATCATCCCGGTAGCTCGAGCAAGAGCTCTGACAGATGTGACATCATCATTTCAGAGCCAGCTAGAGGTTTTTCAACTTGGTTTTCAAGTGAAAGTAAACAGTATGGAAAGGTAGGAAGCCTAAGAGGGAAAACAGTTGAGTGGATTAGTTTTTAAAGCTGCATGGGTGATTTTTCGAGGCTGTTTCAATGAACAGGGACTAAAAGAGACAGCAGGTTGAGCAATCTGATTTAATATCCCGTTGTCCTTTAAGGTGTTTGCCTTACAAACACAAGGTACAGGGTTTGAGTCTCACAAGGGATAATTGGCTAGGCTTAAAATGTCTGGCAAGAGCAGTTAGCCTAGTACTAATCTGGGAGAGAAGAGCAATTATTTTGGCCCTAAAGGCCTTCCAACACCAGCTGAAACAAGGCCCACTAAAATTGTTCATGGACAACACTACAGTTCTGTGGTTTGTAAACAAGCAGGGGAGAACAATATCATACTTTCTGTGCAGACTAGCTCTCCTAGGGTTGGAGCTTGCCACAAAACAGGGAGTCACGCTACAGGCAGTGTACATCCCATCAGAACAGAATACTCAGGCAGACTCCTTGAGAAGATCCATGTCACAGTCCCACGAATGGATGCCCCACAGGGATGTGTTCTTGAATATAGTCCACAAATGGGGTACACCTCAGATCTGTTTGCCTCCCCTATGAGCAGACAACTTCCATCCTTTTGCACCAGGCTGCCCAGCCCTCTGGGGAGGGCAAAGGATGCCTTCTCAAGCTCTTGGAAGGAAATGTTTCTGTATGCATCCCTCCTTCCCATTACTTCAGAAAGTAGTCTGAAAATTCTGGGCAGACCAAAAATCATGTTGCTTGACTCCCTTTTGGTCCCTGTGTCTGCATTTAGTCGGGGGCAGTCACTGCAAGTTACCTCGGAGAATGGGCCTTCTGGCACAGGATAAGGGATTTCTAACTCATCCCCACTTAGTCTCTGAACCTCACCTTGTGGGTGATAGAATTCTGATCCCTTACAGGCACCTCTACAATGACGATGTGCTCACAGTCCTGCAAGAGGCCAGGAAACCTGATACTAGGAGATCTTGTATATTTAAATGGAAAATATTCTCCATATGGTGTCTACAAAGGACAGTTGGACCCTTTCCAGGGTGATGTCCCTCTGGTGCTGTCATACCTGCGTGGGCTCCTGCAGACAGGGTTGGCATACTCCTCCATTAAAACACACTTGGCTTCTTTTTCAGCTCGTATGCCTCTGGGATCCCCTTTGGCTTTCAGATTGCCTGCAAAGTTGTTCCTAAAGGGAGTGCTGCATCTCAGGCCCCCCAGGAAACCAGTCCCACCCTTTTGGGACATGAATTATGTTTTGGAATAGCTTACGGTGTCCCCTTTGAACCAGCTTTTAAGGCTTCTCTGAAACACTGCACTTGGAAAACAGTACTCATAGTGGCCTTTAGAACCAACCATTTCTTCATGCCCAAGGTGGTCAATGAGCTATCTTTAAACCAAGCTATTCACCTTCCTACCTTTTTTGTTTGCTCCTCCTGAGATTGATAGTGAGAGTGTCTTACATTCCCTTGATGTGCACAGACAGCATAGGTTCTACCTAGATAAGAACAAATCTATCAGAATCGCTGACCAATTGTTTGTCTCCTTTCACCCCAGGGGCAAGCAGTGAAAAAACAGACAATTTTAGCCTGGATTTCAAGAGCTATTTCCTTCTGCTATGCACACAATGGGAAATCTTTGGGGTCCAAAGTTAAAGCAGGCTTCAGTAGGGCTATAGCTTCATCTGGATATTTCTTTAAGGGATTTGACTCTGCCACCATTTTAGAGGCAGCTACATGGACATCTGTTCACACCTTTACCAAACATTACACATTGGACCAAATTTCCAATTCTAGGGCAGGATTTGCCAGGGCAATCCTTCATGGATTTATAGAGAATAGTTCCAAGCTACCACCCCCTTCTTCCCAGTGAGCTTTGGCACTCCCCCATGAGTTGGAATACTGTAATATAAGAATAGAGGGACATCGGAAGTTGTGTAAAATCTTACCATAACCACAGATGTCCTTCTCTTCCATGTTGCAGTATTCCTTTCCTCCTTTTCCATTAAGTGGCCCTTCTTGGATGGGCACTGACTTATGCAGTTTTTCCTGAGACTGGGGGTCCGACTAGGGCACTCAATTCTGTGGACTGGTGCGTGCAGACGTCACTCTTATGACCCAAGTTCTCATAGCCAATGTCAGACATCCCATGCACATAGCAGTGACTAGAGGCTTTTGTATACTGGCCAGATGTTGAGGTAGAAAGAGAAGGAAACCCAAGAGTTGGAGTACTGCAACATGGAAGAGAAGGACATCAATAGTTATGGTAAGACTTCTATCCTCAAATTATTTTCCTGAATGCCACAAACTTTATGAGGAACATACCAAAATTATGAGGCAATCTGAACATTCTGTGAAGATCTGGACAGTTGAGAGGTGTGATCACAGTACACATTTAGATAAAGTAATATCCAAGTACTGTGTTACCAGCGCAAGTGTAAGCTAAGCAACATCACAGATGAGCAAGTGAAAGCCTTAGAATGCTGAATATTACCAGCAGAGGCCAGAACAGAACATCCAACTATTTATGTGAAAGGCTAACAACTAAGTATAGTGCTACATAGCAGTACTTTTGCAAATCAGCAAACTGGCTGCTACTTGCACATGTAGGTGTACACAACCCAGACAGATGTGTAATGGAAAATATATGTTAGACACACATGCCATGTCAAAGGTAACATAGGTGTTGTAGGTGTATATGTATGACCTTGAGTGGCCTAACAGGAAATTATTTGAAAATAACATCAGTACACATATTCACATCAATAACGTAATAATATGGATCTAGGATTATTGAATGAAAGTTCAATACTCTGAATCCACAATCACCAAACACACTTTAACGAAAGTGCTTTCACCTAAAATTACTGCCTTTTCATGTCATCCAGAAAGGGTAAATTTCAGTATGGTTGTCAGATCCCTCATAACGACACGATAAAGTGTTTGTTCTGTCTCGGACGGTCGCACGATTTGCCCTATTTGCCAGGCGTTCATTCTGAAAATGTTGCGCAGTCATTTGCATGTGCTCAATTTGTACTTACGTCTGAAACAGCTTGCTTTAAGTATGGAGGGCTCATTGGATGTCACCTCTGAACCCCCAAAAAGGAAAGCCAGATCTTTACTTCCTGTAACACTTGCTGAGCCTCTTCCGGCTGGTCCACAGCCTGGCCTTAGGATCTGGACACGGATCCACTGCACCGGATGTTGCAGGTACTTCTGAGGAAGCCGTACTACTGGTGAGCAAGAGCATGTCCACAGACGCTATTCCAGTGACTGTTTCGGACGCCGGGGGAACCGACATGTTCAGGGGAGCCTTCTGATTCCCTGCCTCAGATTTTGAAGCCCGCTCCTAAACAGACGCCTGTTGGGACTCTCAAGAGGAGAGAAAAAAGGAAGCTTATCTCTCAGCCAGCAGAAAGTATTCCAGACTGGCGGGCTTTTAGTCCTAGCCTTTTCTCAGCTTTCATGGCCCAGAGGCCTACATCAGCTGCTTCTGTTCTTGCATCTTCTCCTCCTCTCCTTAGTCCTAGACCTCAACCTGCAGAGAGAGTTACTAAGGAAGAGGACATCAGTTCAGATTCCTCTGATGATTCCCTCTCTTGTAATTCACAACTCTCTTCTCTCTTGGGATATGGATCCCCAGAGGAAGAATCTATAAACCCAGATTTCCCTGTTGAAGACTTGACCTTCTCTGAGACTATTTTTAAAATGAAGGAACACTTCAAATGGGAATCCACAGAACTGTCTGAAATACAAATTCCTGCCTGCCACCACCATCCTTCCTGCTTACAAAGACAGCAAAACTATGGAAAGACTAATCAAAAAGATTTACACATCTTCCACTTTGGCATTTAGAGCTGCTAATTACCATACTCATATGACAATTTATGCCCTGTCTCTTCTAGACTCTGCCACCAAACTGTTGGTGGACATTCCAGACTCATCAGCCAAATCAGATATGTCTTTTTTCCTGGCCCTTATGTCCCAATTCACCAGGCATTCAGTTAAATGTAGCTATGATGCTGCAGAACCCTCAGCAAGGGCAGCAGCGTCAACTTCTGCACTTCGCAGATACTCCTGGCTGCACTTGCAACCCCTGCCAGATGATTTCAGAGCTAAGCTCAATGATGCACCACTTGACAATGCTGCCTTATTTGGCTCAAAAGTAGCAGTTCTTTTCAAATCCCTGCATCAAAAAGGAAAATTGATGCAGGATCATAAGCATCTACTAGTTTCCCCTGTACCTAAATTTTACAGGAACTATTCTGCGAATGAAAAAAATGGAAGGTGCAAAACCAGTACTAGTAATAAGACAAATGCACCGAAACCTCAGCACAAAGGCCAGTAGTAGGGCTGATATCCAAAATATTCAATCACAACAGGAACGACTTTCCCATCCAAAATACAGTCTATTGAAGAATAATCCAAAAGCACACCAAAGACAATACGTAGTGAAAAAACTTCCACGTTTCGTCCAAAACTTCATCAGATAAAACATGCGCATATAGATATCAATTAAATACCCCAATTAAAATTCAAAACTGCCAATGAAATTCAGTGATATTGAATAATTCATTGTAAGCTCCACAAATTAATGTCTTCAGCTAAAATATCGTTTTACATCCAAAGTAAACAAAATGTGTAGAAGGGTTTGTATTAATACATAAAATACATATTATTTAAAAATACATATAATTTAAAATTAAATACTTAATAAATATATCAAAAATAATTACATATAAAAAATATATATGTATAAAATCAGGTCCATGTCATATTACAATACTACACTCTAGTGCTGCAAAATGGTATTTCAAATAAATCTACTAACATTTTATAAAACCTTTTTATGAATAATGTACGTGGTTTAAATTACACAAACAAAGAACATTTATAATTTTGCTGATCTCAATTTTAAGACAGGTGCCAAAGAAATCATGTCATTAATGCCTGGGAACTTGTTTGATTCTAAAACTATCTGCCAATACAGCTCCCTGTATGCAACAAGAGTTTCCCAACAGCCCCCCCTAGGATCAAAAGGGACCACTTCCAACACAAAAAATTCAAAGTGTGCCCCTTCACAAACCAAAGTGTGTTTATACAAAGAATTTGTTTCACACCTGGTTCTAATGTCATACAGGTGCTCATAGATTCTTTGTTTTATTTTTCTTTCACTTTTTCCCACGTAAAATGCATCACATTTTCCACATAAGGCAATGTGTATAATACCTTTGGTATTACAATTAACAAAAGACCCCGGTGTTAAGATCTTCTTACGGGCCGCTAAAAAATAAGTGTTACCAGTCTTAAGATTTTTACAATAGGAGCAAGCCCCACATTTAAAAACTCCATTTTTTTTCTTTTTGTTGTTTTCACACCACTTGGCATTACTACCCTTTTCTAAAAATCCTTTTATATTACAGCCCCTTTTGTAGATATATTTTGTTTCATTATCAAAAATATATCCAAGGTCAGATACTTTGGCAAAATTTTTCCACTCTCTATCTATAATCTTCCTAACCCTACCAGATTGTCCATCATAAGTAATGGTAAGGCCCGAGGTGTATCCATCATTAGGAGTGTTTTTAGGTATCCTTGTAGCATCCTCGTCCTCATCTTTACCCAAAATGGGTACAAATCTACCCTTTCTTCCCTCATTTACTTCCTGAAATATCTGTTCAATCATTTCAGATGGATACCCCCTGTCCAAGAACATGCATTTCAAATAATCACATTCCTTAGTGAAAATTATGTCATCCGACGTCATTCTACATATTCTAACCATCTGTCCTTTTAAAACACTTCTCTTCTGATAAAATGGGTGAGAGCTCGCAAAATGTAAATAAGTATTAGAGAAGGTTTCCTTCCTATATACCCTGGACACAAACTGGTAGTCCGATTTAACCAAATTCACATCTAAATAATTCACTTGCGTAGTGTTGAAGTACTTTGTAAACCTAAGGAAATTAGTAGTTCCATTAATGTACTCAACAAAAACCTCAAACTCTTCAACGGTACCCTTCCATAGAAAACATAAATCGTCGAGAAACCTACAGTACAATGTCAACTTATTTTTGTACTTGGGAATCAAGACGTATTTGTTTTCCCAGTAAGCCATAATGATATTGGCATACGTTGGTGCACAATGTGCTCCCATCGCCACTCCCTTGGTTTGCTTATAGTATTTGCCCTCAAAAAATAAAAAATTATTTTTTAGAACAATTTCCATCAAAATTATAATGGTCCTGAATTCATTATGAGATATTCTTTTAAGGGGTAATAAGCTAAACCTATGTCATGTGGAATACTGGTAAATAAATCTATAACATCAAGGGTACCAAAACCAGTTGTCTCTCCATATAAGGAAGGTTTTATTTTCCTAAGGAAGTGCCAAGAATCCTTTAAAATGTTTTTGTTTTCATTTACCAGATACTTGATCTTGGAGTCTATGTACTTAGCTAGGGGTGCTCTAACTGATCCTTCAGAGGAAACTATAGGTCTAAGAGGGGGATCCGCTAAGTCCTTATGTACCCTAGGGATCCCAAAAATTGATGGAATCCTGGGTTTTTCCACATGTAAAAATTTATAAGTTTTCAAATCAATCAACCCTTCCAACAACAATTCATTAAGTGAAACATATATTCTTTTATAAGCAACATTAATCTCATTGATAGAGGTAACACTATATTTTTCCACGTCATTCAACATGTTTAACATCTTACCCTCATACATATTGCGATCCATAAAAACAACTCCCCCACCTTTATCAGGTTTCATAACCCGAACATCTCTGTCATTACTCAAAGTCACCAAAATGTCCTCCTCACTAGTGGTAAGATTAGGACGAACAAAATCTTTCCTCAAGGAGTTCCTTAATTCTTTTTCCAATGAGAACTCAAAATTCTTCAATTGGGGTGCAGTGGGGGGTTGAAAGTACTCTTGCGGGTCAAATTATTTGCACCAGGAGCTGTTTGTTTCCCTTTGAAAAATATTCCCAAATTTTTCTTCCTAATGAACAACTTAATGTCCACAAGTAACTTGAAAATATTAGTCCTACGTTGTGGTATGAAACCAAAGCCTTTAGAAAACAACTCAAAATGAACCCTAGTGAGTGCAATATGAGAGTAGTTAAATATGATAAAGTTATTGTAAGTGGATTTGTTACCGTCACACAAAATTTCCTCTAATGGTCCGTTTGTCTCTCCAAGTGGAATATCCCCCCCTCCCCTTGTAGTTTTTTGAATTGTAACTAACTGGGTCCTTATACATGAGTCTTTCAGACCTACGTATTGGGGGAAACTCTTCGTTTTCCACTCCATTATCATTGTGTAAGCCAGGGTCCTGGACCAAGAACTCGTCATTAACTCTATAGGGGTTTTCTGTTAATTGCCTGCCCCAAGATCTAGGTTTTGGGTAATGAGTATGAGTTTTGTACTCATGCAGGTCCCTATCAATCTTAGAAAACTTTCTATTCTGTACATCTACACAGTGCTTTTCAATGTCTTTCAACAAATTTCTATACTGACCTCTTTGTTCATCCACTGAGAACAAAAGGTCATTAACCACAGCCTTGTTAATGTCTTCAATTATACTGAACAATTTTTCCATATGTTCATTGTTTGAAATAATAGCACGCATAATAGCAAAACCACAATCATCAAAAATTTTTATCAAATTGTTATAAAAATCTGTCCCTTCATACACATTATTAGGGTATTTACTTATTCTTAAACCCTTAGGTACAATTTTTAAATGAAGACAGTGTTTGAGATAGGCGTTGTCCATCTCAAGCATTTTGTACTTGTTTAAATAAAAATGTAAATCATCAAGCATTTGTTTGTATGAGCCACTAGTTTTTTTAGGTTTTTTATCATTGGTGAAGTCAAATTTAACATTCACCACATCTTTGAATAACTTCTCAGTACCTTGTTGAAATCCAGAAACCTGGATAGTGTCAATACTTCCAGTGTTTGCGCGACGCTGCCGACCAGCTCGTCTATCCTGAGTTTCATTAAAGGTGAAACACGGTAGTTCTTGTAGAATGTCAATATTCGAATCACCACTCTTAGCGGTGTTTGTAGCCCCATCCTGTTGCCTTGGCGTCCCTTCGTTCGAAGCTGACCGCCTAAGGGCTTCCTGGTTCCCGGGTAAGGAAAGAGATGTACACACCGTAGCCATGGATTGGCTCAAAGGGGTCAAGAGACTCACAAGCTGCATGAGTTGCCCAATCAGCTTACGAAGCTCTCCAGTTTTGTTTTTCCTGCCCACGATGTCAGAGGCACTATCGGCTGAGTGTTCCATAAGTAAAACAAGTAAACGAAAAAAATGGAAGGTGCAAAACCAGTACTAGTAATAAGACAAATGCACCGAAACCTCAGCACAAAGGCCAGTAGTAGGGCTGATATCCAAAATATTCAATCACAACAGGAACGACTTTCCCATCCAAAATACAGTTTATTGAAGAATAATCCAAAAGCACACCAAAGACAATACGTAGTGAAAAAACTTCCACGTTTCGTCCAAAACTTCATCAGATAAAACATGCGCATATAGATATCAATTAAATACCCCAATTAAAATTCAAAACTACCAATAAAATTCAGTGATAATGAATAATTCATTGTAAGCTCCACAAATTAATGTCTTCAGCTAAAATATCGTTTTACATCCAAAGTAAACAATTAAAATGTGTAGAAGGGTTTGTATTAATACATAAAATACATATTATTTAAAAATACATATAATTTAAAATTAAATACTTAATAAATATATCAAAAATAATTACATATAAAAAAATATATATGTATAAAATCAGGTCCATGTCATATTACAATACTACACTCTAGTGGTGCAAAATGGTATTTCAAATAAATCTACTAACATTTTATAAAACCTTTTTATGAATAATGTACGTGGTTTAAATTTTGCCAAAGTATCTGACCATGGATATATTTTTGATAATGAAACAAAATATATCTACAAAAGGGGCTGTAATATAAAAGGATTTTTAGAAAAGGGTAGTAATGCCAAGTGGTGTGAAAACAACAAAAAGAAAAAACCTGGAGTTTTTAAATGTGGGGCTTGCTCCTATTGTAAAAATCTTAAGACTGGTAACACTTATTTTTTAGCGGCCCGTAAGAAGATCTTAACACTGGGGTCTTTTGTTAATTGCAATACCAAAGGTATTATATACAATGCCTTATGTGGAAAATGTGATGCATTTTACGTGGGAAAAAGTGAAAGAAAAATAAAACAAAGAATCTATGAGCACCTGTATGACATTAGAACCAGGTGTGAAACAAATTCTTTGTATAAACACACTTTGGTTTGTGAAGGGGCACACTTTGAATTTTTTGTGTTGGAAGTGGTCCCTTTTGATCCTGGGGGGGGGGGGGCTGTTGGGAAACTCTTGTTGCATACAGGGAGCTGTATTGGCAGATAGTTTTAGAATCAAACAAGTTCCCAGGCATTAATGACATGATTTCTTTGGCACCTGTCTTAAAATTTAGATCAGCAAAATTATAAATGTTCTTAGTTTGTGTAATTTAAAAGGTGAGTTCTCTTATAGAGCACCTGCAAGGGATTCTACTCTACCCTCATCTGACTGCAAGGCAGTATTTCAAGCTGCTGGCTTACATGGCAGCTACCATTCCCGTGCTATACCCCAAGCTTGGTTACATTTGAGAAAACAGTGGTACCTCTACGCTCCATCTGGAAGCAGCACAACTGCCCACTGGAACACATTGTGCCCTTGCTTCCGTGCCTAAAACAGGCGATCTTATGGTGGTTGGCCCAGGTTAATCTCAACCCAGGACTTCCCCTCCAACCACCTCAACCTTCTCAGGTCATGCATACAGATGCCTCAGACCTGGGGAGGGGGGCCACTCTTGACCATCAAAAAGTTCAAGGCCTGTGGACATGCAGGCAGAAAACAGACCACATCAATGCCAGAGAAATGAGGGCAATCCTCCTAGGCCTTCAGGCATTCACTCCTTTCCTTTGGAAGGAATCTCTCCTGATATACACAGACAATGCCACAGTCCCGTAGTATATCAACAAACAAGGGGGGGGGCAACTCTTACCTACTATGCAGACTTGCTATACTAGTGTGGGAAGTAGCCACTTCCCAGGGAATTACCCTGAAAGCAGCATACATTCTCTGTTTCCACAACTCCCAAGCAGATTGTTTTGAGCAGAACAAGTGCAATCACTACTGGATGCTTCACAGGGATATCTTCCTGGACATGGTCCACAGATGGGGTACACCTCAAATAGACCTGTTTGCCTCTGGATATTGCACCAGGACACCAGACTCACAGGCACTGGCAACAGATGCCTTCACTATCTCGTGGAAGGGGAAATACCTTTATGCATTCCCCCCTTCCCTCTCATTCAGAGGGTCCTGCTACAGATTCAACAGGACAATCCAACAATATTGCTAGTGACTCCCTACTGGTCTCAACAGCATTTGTTTCCCCTTACTCCTTCAATTGTCTAAGGGCAATCACAAGTTATCACACAGAGTGGACCTTCTCACACAGCACAAGGGATCTCTAATCCACCCACAGTAGCAGCTGTTACACCTGACCCTGTGGTGGATAGGCTTCTGATCTCATACAGACCCCCTTACAATGAGGACGTCCTCAATGTTTTGCAGGAGGCCAGGAAACCTAACACTAGAGCATCATACCTGTTTAAATGGAAAAGGTTCATTACTTGGTGTCATAATAAGCAGCTGGATCCGCTTACCAGTGGCATCCCCCTAGTGCTGTCTTATATGTGTGAGTTACTTCAGACAAGCTTGGCCTACTCATCTGTTAAGGCACACCTGTCTGCTATCTGCATGCCTACCCATGGATCCCCCTTTGGCATTCAAGCTCCCTTCAAAGCTCTTCCTCAAAGGGTTCCTACATCTCAGATCCCCTCCCCCCCCCAGAAACCTACTCCTCCTCCTTGGGATCTCAACTATGTGCTAGAGAAGCTTACAGTGCCATCCTTTGAGCCTGCTGATCAAGCTTCCCTAAAACATTGCACATAGAAGACAGGCCTTTTAGTGGCTGTCACTTCAGCCAGAAGTGTATCAGAGCTCCAGGCACTAATGGCTACCCCTCCCTTTCTCGTCTTTCATAAGGACAGATTTACCCTCAGGAAAAATCCCTCTTTCATGTCCAAGGTAGTCAATGACCTGTCTCTCAATCAGGCCATCCACTTACTTGTTTTTTTTTTTTTTTTATCCAAACCCACAAGGATGTCGTGAAGGAATACTTCATTCCCTTGATGTTCACAGACAAATTAGATTCTACCTCCACAACACTAACTTCATCAGAAAGACTGAACAATTTTTCATATCTTTCTACCATAGAGCACTAGGAAAGGCTGTGTCCAAATAGACTATTTCAACTTGGGTCTCCAAGGCCATTATCTTCTGTTACCAGCTCCATGGTAAATCACTTCAGGGTACAGTAAGAGCCCACTCCACTAGAGCCATGGCATCCTCAGGGGCTTTCTTCAAGGGCCTGGACACCTCCTCTATCCTGGAGGCAGCCACCTGGTCTTCAGTTCATACCTTCATCAAACACTACAAATTAGACCACATCTCACAGTCCAGGGCAGGGCTTGCTTGGGCTACCCTGCATGGGTTCCTGGAATCTGCTTCCATACCAACCACCATTTCTCAGTGAACTTTGGCACTCACCCATATGCAGAATGCTGCAACATAGGAATAGAAGGACATAGAAAAGTTGTGTAAGAACTTACCATAACCATAGATGTTGTCCTCTTCCATCTTACAGTAGTCTTACCCTTCCTCCTTCCCCCTTCCCATCAGCTATCTTTTCCTCTCTGGATGGCAGTGACTTGGCATTGCCCTATTAGGACTGGCTATGACTGGGGCCTTCAGTTCTGAGTGCTGGTGCATGCTGACGTCACTTTTATGGCCCATGTACTCTCGTCTAGACCTGACTGCTCATGCACCTAGGAGGGACTGAAAGCTTTTGGATACTGGCTGCACGTACATGAGACTAGAAGGGTAAATCCGTATGCAAAATACTGCAACATGAAAGAGAAGGACAGCTATGGTTATGGTAAGTTCTTACAAAACTTTTCTTTCTGCATCTGTAGCAAAGCAAGTGCATGAAAATGGATGAGAATGTCAACAAAGGCTAACATATACCATGCCTATGTGCGATGTACCTAAATAGGTGGAATGGAAGGGGACAGTATCGGCTGACATCAAGGAAGACATGGCATCGAATCTCCATAGGCAAATGCAGCAGGACAACACTATGTAAGTTGACAGATTGCAAATGCCTGTGTATACAATGTAGGGTGCTGTTGAAGTTGACCTGTACTACATTGCAGTAAATGACCACTATGTCACATGGATAGACTGCATTGCCGATGTCAACAAAAAATGGGCAGGTACAAGTTACACACAGTGTTGTGCAATTATATAACAGCAGGTGGCATGCACCTATATTGTCATGCTGATGTAAAAGAACATGTGGAATAAAAACATGCATTTATATGTCACTGACCATGGATATTACTGAGCAGAAGACGGTCCTGTGAGCAACATTATAGCACAATAACATGGTCATTGATTGCTCACAATTCCAAGGTACAGTGGTATTTCTCTGTGGAATTGGAATATGTGCAATGATGTGTAGAAAACATTGAATATGTACAGCACTTGCTGATTTGTGTGAATTTATGTGAATAGGGAATGGCTGTGCAAATATAACATAGGTCAAAGATGGCGCACTTTACCAAGAAAATTATTATTACCACTGTGTATACATAAACATTACACTGGCAGTCTATGCACATTCAGTTGCCCATATGTGTGAGATGCATTTATACAACAACAGCGTTACCAGCACATGTCGCACTCAATGCCTTTGGGACAGCATGACAACTGTTATCCAGAATACAGGGACAAGGACACATTGTTCTGTTGCACATACATGACATGGCACTCCACAAGTCATACCCATGCCACTGTATTGGTGGAATATGGGCAAAATGTTTGTGTGTTGCTGTCAGTGCCACATATTTACGGTGGAATTGTTGCAGCAGTAGCTGCATGTTAGCCAAAACTCAGATGGCTAAATGTTGAATGATGGTCTAATATGGGTTGTGTACACATTGAAACATGATGCTAAATGTAAATCTGCAGTGCACATTTGGAACTGTATCATGTAAACATGGCATCAAAATGACAGGCATGCACAAATGTGTGTATGCATTCCAGTCACTGATATGGCAAAGACCTTGGTGGCAGCATTGCACAAGTAGATCACACAGACAATACTTATGGAGGTGAGGAACTGCTCTGATGGAAATGAACATCATGAATGAGCTCTTGGGCTATCTCCCTGCATGTGTCACACACAGCCTGTTCTATGTATTGGAAGAAATTCCCCATCAGGTCCCTAATCCCTGTATAAAACTCATCAGTCACCACCTCCAGGATCTGCTCCTGATAAGCATCTTGTTGAGGCTCCTAGTGTCATCTCCTCCAGGGTGGAGCAGGGATAATGTCACATGCAAGTCCAGCTTCCTTATAGTCATCAATGTCTCCATCACAGTCATTGGCATTAGAAGACTGTGGCATGCACTTGCCAGTGTCTGCTGGGTATATGACCATGGGTCCCATGCCCTGACAAGGTGAATCATAACACAACAGAAATTGCATATGCATACCTGATATTATATAACATACTCACTGTGACAGAATGAACAAGCAGAAAACAGTTATCATGAAACCTTAGAATTTATGGCCTTAGTCAAGTGTACCACCATATGTGATGTATGTCAGTAATTAAAACAATAACAAATGTCTATTAGTCTGAACATTCCTGTGAAAAATCATAGCTGACATTAAACTGACACTGATGTGCACATTTGGAATCTAGCAGCTGTTAAGTACCATCCTGTTGATGTGATGTCTGCACATGAGAATAAAAGTATATCAGCATACATTGCAATTCTCATTAAAAAGACATTCTTAGGTGAAATGACCAAAAATGATTATGTAGGACAATTGTAATTAGATTTGCTGCTAGCAGATAGCTCCTCATGCACTCAACACCTTCCCTTTATCCCATTATCTGTACTTATGGACATTTTCAATACTGGAACATGTCAGGGCTACTGTATCCATCACTCAATGTGAGCAGCTTAGGCCATGCATAACCCAGCTTACCAGTGGAAGTCCTGATATGACCTGAACACGTATTGGCTAGTTTTATGTACAACAAGCATAAGCAAAGCCAGCACACTTACATATCCTGACATTTGTATAGTAGTATGCTAAAACACTGGGGCATTCAACACTCATTTGAGTCTAGCAAAATAAAACTGGGAAAAATGACAACATAACTGTAGTAGTGAGACACTGTTTAATGCTTATGTATGTCTCAGTAATTTGTCCAGATGACTGACAGAATATCATTGGTTCCATGTTTCTTCTGTTGCATTTGTGCCCTGTACATGTATGTTGCTGTGTGAATGTCAAATGTATTCTGTGTGTCTGTGCATGTAATGAGTCCTGTGAACAGCCACCAATTAACATATTGTTATGAAGATACAGCAAGATGACAATCCAGTGGACGATACAAAAGCAATATGTAAAATATGTGAGCCGGGCCGCATGGTCATTTGCAGACTGCACATCAATTTGTAGAATACAACATGACACACTAGTAATAATGTGCAATCCTAAACACAGTGACAACCTGTGACATGAAAATCTGTTGCATGTTGTACAAACAGTATTGTCTGTCTAGAAATGTATGAGTGCCCTACATACATTTATTAGCAATCACTGCCCTACAAAAATGCAAACTGCTGGTACTGCTTGTTCATTATGTAACAAACAGAAATGTTGAAAATAATTGCCTAACTGCACAAGTATCCCTAAACACAAGATACAAGTATGTTTTAACCAAATCATCAAAGGTAGGATAGGCAGATGTGATACCTGTATAGTACTGAAGGCCATGCAAAACTGAATGCTGACACAGCAGACACCCATCGTGTATGTGAATAGGCAGGCTGTGTACAACAGATTGGACATTGAGAACCACATCCACACATGCAAATGTGCCAACACTTGCATTACAAACAGCAAAGTGCTATTAACTTGTATGTGAAACATCCACCTTAAAGCACTTTGACAGTTGCATTGCTGCTGAATGATATGCAAACATAGTTTTAGGTAATGTAACACTGTTGTAAGCACAGGTATTGTCTTGAGTATTGCACTTACCTTAATGATGTGTGATGGATATTCCTGCATTATAAGTAGTATGCATGATAAAAAATGCAAGCCTGTAACAGTGATCACATCTACAAAAAAAACAAATTAATCAATGTATCTCTCTCCCTGTGCTGCTCTTTCAGCCTGTGCATCCACTCGATGCACTGGGTACATTTATGACTATGGTCCGCATCACCTGCAAAAAGTAAATAGCATGTATGAATGGCGTAGGTATAAAATAACAGTGATACACATTGCTCAGATCAAGTTCCCTAAATTTTAACTTGAAGAATATTACAGAATCACCATACATGTTTTGGAATGTTACACAGTTCTTTACATCCTGGAACAGAATTGAACAGATTGGAGGACCTGAGAGTCAAACCTGCAACTCTAAGCTCTGTCCACACACTAACCTTGATACCTACCTGCCTAACTAATCCTTCTTACATGAGATCATATGGGGGGGGGGGATGCAGTGAAAAGAATTGGAGCTATGAATGTGTTGGGGTGGGGTACTAATAGGGATCATGACTACCACTTTGCAAAAAGAATAATGTACTGTACATTTATGAAAATAAAATTGCAGGCATGGATGCATGTCAGTACATTAAACCACAACTGTAAACTTTCATTCCTCAGAGAATGGAGCACTGTCATGTAATAAACAAACTCCAAATAGCGAATTTCACAAACAGTCACCACAGACAAGGAAAATGGACCAACTCCAACAACAGGAACCACAATGAGCACTGATATACCACTTTATTAAATGACAGTGTTGACCTAGGTTTCGTCTCTATATCACAGACTACTTCAGAACAAATGCCTTAGTGTACCACACTCCCTTATATACCCACCCACTTCCAATTAACTCATTTAATTAATTGATGGTTCAAATAAATAAATAAATGAGCTACCCAAATACATAAATACAATTGTTCCATACATTTCATAACTAGTACATATTAGATTAAGTTAAAAATGTATTATCAAAAAAAGAGCATTCCCAATAAAGAAAAAACAAAAAAAATATATTTGTTTAAATAGTATAAGAACACCACAATTAAAAACATCACTAACATGTTATGTCAAAACCTTAATTAAGCATATTCATCTAAAAATGCACAATCTAACAAGCATTTTAACCTAAAATATGTTTTAACTTCAAAATGGGAACTATACTTGTACTGTCGTTGATGCCTGGAAAAGTAGTGACATCCGACCTTAACTGCCACTTCATTTCACAGATGTCCAAATGCACATCAAGAATGCCACCTTGATTATCCTTATTAATTTGCTGAATAACACAAAACTTAATATCATGTCCTGGATGTTGCCCAATGTGTCTAGCCAATGCGTTAGTAATTTTCATGTGCCTTGTATCTAAAACATGTTCATTAATTCTTTCTCTCAAACTTCTACATGTTTTCCCTATATAAAAAGCAGAACATTGTCCACATTTTGCTAGATAAACCATATTTTTACTATAGCAATTGTAATGTCCTCTAATATTAATAGGCACTTCTGTTATAACAATTTTACTACCAGTAATTAAAATGTACCTACATAAACTACATCTTCCACATTTAAAATTACCCTTTTGTCGACTTGTGCTAATACTATTATACTGGGTATCCTTCTCCAATAAATTTTTAAAAGATTTGTCTTTCCTAAATACATTTTTGGGAAGTATCCCCACTTTAGTACACACATTACTATCCAATTTTAACAGTCCCCAATTCTTCTGTATGATATTCACTATGTGTTCTGTATCATGATTATAGGCTGGGGTGCCTTCTGTGTGGAGTCTGCATGTCCTCCTTTCCTCCCGTGCTCCGGTTTCCTGGGCGGTCGTTCCTCTCGGGCTCTCGGTTTCCTCCCACATCCCAAAGACATGCTGCAGGTGGATTGGACTAAAATTGGCCTAGGTGTGCTTGTGTGTGTGTGTGTGTTCTGTCTGTGTGGGAGGTTGGGGGGGGGGGCAACTCGACCAAAAAACTCCTGCCCTTCATCAATGCGCGGAAGGTGATCCCGCTGTGGCGAACTAACAAAAAAAAAAAGAAGAAGAAGAAGAAGAAGAAGTTCTGTATCATGATTATATTTAGTTATAAAGTATAACTGCTCTTTTCTGTTAATTACTGTACTATTCAATTGAAAATTATTCCCCATTGTCCCTTTAACATTTGTTTTTAAAATAGCCTCATAAATACCGTTAATTCTTTTATAGATAACTTTGTCTTTAATAGACTCGCATAATGCATCAGGATACCCCCTTCTAATGAACATATTCATTATAAACTCTAGCTCTTTGATACATTCCTGATATTCATTTACCATTCTGGCAGCCCTAACCATTTGGCCTTTAACTATTGCTTTTTTCTGATGGCTAGGGTGCCAGCTCTGGTAATTTAAATAGGAACCCTAGCCATCAGAAAAAAAAAATAGTTAAAGGCCAGATGGTTAGGGCTGCCAGAATGGTAAATGAATATCAGGAATTTATCAAAGAGCTAGAGTTTATAATGAATATGTTCATTAGAAGGGGGTATCCTGATGCAGTATGCGAGTCTATTAAAGACAAAGTTATCTGCAAAAGAATTAACGGTATTTATGAGGCTATTTAAGGGTGGCAGCGGTGGTGCAGCAGTTAGCGTTGCCACCTCACAGCAAGAGGTTCTCCTGTTCGATCCTCGGCTGGGGTGCCTTCTGTGTGGAGTCTGCATGTTCTCCCTGTGGTCGCTTGGGTTTCCTCCAGGTGCTCCAGTTTCCTCCCACATCCCAAAGACATGCTGTAGGTGGATTGGACACTCTAAATTGGCCCTCGGAGTGAGTGCATGCCTTCTGTAGAAGGTTGGGTGCCGGGCTGGCAACTCGACACCGTAAAACTCCACTGCCAATCATGAGTGGACAGGTGATCTGTTGTGGCGACCCCTAACCGGAAGAAGATGATGAGGCTATTTTAAAAACAAATGTTAAAGGGACAATGGGGAATAATTTGCAATTGAATAGTACAGTAATTAACAGAAAAGAGAAAAAAGAGCAGTTCTATTTTATAACTACATATAATCATGATACAGAACACATAGTGAATATCATACAGAAGAATTGGGAACTGATAAAATTGGATAGTAATGTGTGTACTAAAGTGGAGATGCTTCCCAAAAATGTATTTAGAAAAGACAAATCTTTTAAAAATTTATTGGAGAAGGACACCCAGTATAATAGTATTAGCACAAGTCGACAAAAGGGTAATTTTAAATGCGGAAGATGTAGTTTATGTAGGTACATTTTAATTACTGGTAGTAAAATTGTTATAACAGAATTGCCTATTAATATTAGAGGACATTACAATTGTTATAGTAAAATGTGGCTTATCTAGCAAATTGTGGTCAATATTCTGCTTTTTATATAGGGAAAACGTGTAGAAGTTTTAGAGAAAGAATTAGTGAACATGTTTTAGATACAAGGCACATGAAAACTACTAATGCATTGGCTAGACAAATTGGGCAACATCCAGTACATGATTTTAAGTTTTGTGTTATTCTGCAAATTAATAAGGATAATCAAGGTGGCATTCTTGATGTGCATTTGGACATCTGTGAAATGAAGTGGCAGTTAAGGTTGGATGTCACTACTTTTCCGGGCATCAACGACAGTATAAGTATAGTTCCCATTTTGAAGTTAAAACATATTTTAGGTTAAAATGCCGGTTAGATTGTACATTTTTAGATGAATATGCTTAATTAAGGTTTTGATATAACATTTTGAAATAACATGTTAGTGATGTTTTTAATTGTGGTGTTCTTGTACTATTTAAACGAATATATATATATTTTTTGGGGGGGGTTATTGGGAATGTTCTTTTTTTGATAATACATTTTTAACTTAATCTAATATGTACTAGTTATGAAATGTATGGAACAATTGTATTTATGTATTTGGGTATCTCATTTATTTATTTATTTATTTGAACAATCAATTACTTAATTAAATGAGTTAATTGGAAGTGGGTGGGTATATAAGGAAGTGTGGTACACAAAGGCATTTGTTCTGAAGAAGTCTGTGATATAGAGACAAAACCTAGGTCAACATTGTCATTTAATAAAGTGGTATATCAGTGCTCATTGTAGTTCCTGTTGTCGGAGTTGGTCCATTTTCCTTGTCTGTGGTGACTGTCATGTAATACACAGTTGCAGTTAACAGACCACTGCAAAGTGCTGTACATCACAGACACATTTCTGTGTCCTATGTGGGAGGACAAATATCTATTGACAAAGTAAAAATTATAACTTAAAATTATCCATGATATCGGGGTATCTCTGTCCTATATTCCAAATGTATGTCTCAGTCCCTCCAAATATAAAGATGAGAAGGTTTAGAAAGTTAAGGTCCATATTTGAAAAGAACTGGCCTATATTAATAGAGGACTCTAACATTAGAAAACAAATAAGTGAAAGACCTGTTATTACCTACAGAAAGGGAATGAATTTTAAAGACCTACTTAAGGAGAAGAAGTTCATGAATAGTCATAGTATGCATGGTATGTTTAAGTGCGAGGCATATGCATGGTGCCATAAAATACAAGTAACAAACAATTTTATGGTATGAAATTCTACATTCCATATAAAGGGAAAATATAACTGCAATTCAAAAGCAGTGATTTACTTAGCATTGTGTGACTCATGCCCAGCCTTTTCCATAGGTAAAACGGAGAGGAAATTTAGTCAATGGATTTATGAACATGACTATGCTATAAGAAAACATAACTTAAATAATGCCTTGGCTAAACATGTCTGTGACAATTTAGAGCATCGGTTTAGATTTTTAGTCATTGATCAGGTTGAAATTAATGACAAAAGAACATTGGGGATACTGTTAGAATCTAAGGAACTTAGATGGCAAATCTGTTTGCAGGCTGACGGTTGGCAGGGGATAAATGAGTGTAGCTCCATCACCCCAATGCTAAGGTTAAAAGCATTGGAGAGAAAGACACTTTAGCACTTCATAGTCAGTATATTTTATACACAAGTTTTCAGTAATGCTCATTTAGTATTTTATTTTATTAAGCTTTTTCCATTGGAAAGCACACACACAAACACATATACAATTCTTTGGGTTTTATTGTGTATGTGGAGCCTTTTAGGCAGGCTATGGTGGTGGATTTATTGATTGATTTACATTTTTTTCATCCAATGAATTTGAACTATTTGTGTATATAAGGAAGTGATGTAAAGGACATGTCTGATGAAGTTTATGTTAAACGAAAGTGCTTACCAGTTATGTTATCAGTGTTTTTATTGCTTTATAAAAGGATTTTATTGTTCCACTGCTTCCTTCTATCATTTTGGGAATACTGTTGGAGTGTGTCTGGGAGACTAGTTCACTATTTCGTTTTTTTATTCAAAGATGAGAAGGTTGTTGAATTCAAGTTAATGAAGAGCGACACAGTTGTATATGAAATTCAAGTTGGAAATATTAGCATGCTCCACAAAACTTTTGGCAGAAATATACCAATCTGTTCCAAGCTTTACACATAACACTGTAGTAAAAGAGGTGCTGTTGGCACAATATTATGGATTAGAGAGATATTCATAGAAATCCGATTAATAATTGAGGTAGTTGTAAGCATGCTCAAAATAACCATTAAGATCAATAAGCAGGTATGTATAGCAGGATTTTTCAAAATGTTTGAATATAATGAGCACTCTTTCCCTGTGTGGAATTGAACCCACATTTAGCCAAGGTATATATGTGTTGGCGTATTGTTTCAGAGGTTGAGCTTGCAGCCATCGCACTTTCCTTCTGAACAAACTAGTATTGTGTGTGTGTATCCATATTCCTGCGGATAACGGATGAATACGGAAACATCCAAAACACAAAACTGCCAGATATTAAGATTAGAATGTAGAAAATATCGTTAGAAAGTCAGATGTGCATTGCTCTTATTTAACATTTGTTTATTGAGAAAGTCAACTCGGAACCAAGCCATTTTTCAGCAGAGGCCCGGGGAGAAACACTCCAGACACATGTCTTTGCAACGTAGGAGGAAACTGGAGCACCTGGAGGAAACCCACATGAATGCATGGAGGACATGAAGACTCCACACAGACAGCACCCCAGCTGAGAATTGAACCGGAGAACCTCTTGCTGTGAGGTGACAATGCTACCGCTGCACCACTGCTCCATCCAACTGCTCACACTTTAGTCAAATTGGACTTAATAACGTGCACTTTGTAAAGCAGAGTGGAATAATAGTTATTTATCACACACAGAAAGGTAGACTAGGTGATACTATTGAAGCATTATGGATAATGGAGGAATGTATATCCAGCAGCCTAAGCTCTCTAGGCATCAGTGATACATGACCATACTGGTTGTGTGAAGTGATGTCCTTACATGTTGGAAAACAGATACATCTACAATGTTCAGTAATATGTATGTGATAAACATTGTTAAAAAAATAAAACCCAAATTATAAGAAGAGCAGTTACCTTGCCTTAATTATCCAGATGAGCTAATTGTCAGAACAGTTACTTGATGGTTTTAAAAAGCATGAATCTGATAACTTTGGAAACAGCTATATCTCTGAATTCCTTAGGAATGTCCAGGTATATGTAGGATTGTGAAACTTAGTGTAGGCATCCTCTCGCTGTCTCTGCACCTCAGTGACTCACCAATGAAGCTAGTCAGTCCCTCCAGTGTAGATCATCATAAATGTGGCAAATTTGCACTTCGGTCCAGTAGTTTCCTGTACGTCATCGATGCTCCTTTGCAGTTCAGTTCCATATACCAATCATCTCAAAGTTCCATGGTCTGGCTGTCATGTGATGCTCCACTCCAACATAGACTGTCAACATCTAAGTGGTGGTCTTGGTTGAATTGGGTATCTAGACATGTTCAACACTTCTGGAAGTAGCCATCTTGATGATAATATTGAGAATGTCGATATATCACAAATCAATGAACTGCTCACAATATCCCACTCAGTTCACAAGTAGCAATGGTCTGATCTTTAAATTGATCAAAAATCAGTATTCAAAAGTGGTGCTTATGGCATGCTATTAGATCATTGAAAGATAATGGGCATGTGCTACATATGGTCTCTTGCAACGATACCTATTGGATGCTTGCACTGAGCACTATCTTGTTATGCTGAGCTATTGGTTAATGCACTGAATTTCGAAAACTTACTCTGACATGCACAAATGGGATTTCAAAGTCTTGAATTTTATTGAGCCTATTTGTTATGTATGGTGCAAATGGATATTAAAAGATGTATGCACATAGCTGGTCTTACTTTCAGTTATACCTGGCTTCAAAGGTGATTTTGCATCTGCTAGCACTGCTATGTTGTGAAATATAACATGAAGTGCAGATAATCAAAACCAATGCAGGTTAGGCATAAACACTAGCTTTATTAAAAGTATGAGTGCTTTTCTTAGTATCAAACACACATTCATCCGTTAAAACAAATAAAACATTGTTTAAATACACCCCTATACTTAAGCAACTAGCCAATCAAGAATATCTACAGATAAAATATTCACACTCTTAAAGTACCACTAAGATTGCTGTACTGTATTCTATACAAACAGCAACTAACCTGTAGCTAAAACATTAACATTGTCAAGGTGCTGGTACCACAAAAGTCATTATTCAAAAAAAAAAAAAAAAAAACCAATGAAATAACAAGACTGGCAAAACCTGAAAGCTTGACAATAAACCAAAACCAAAGAACGCAAAAATTGTCAAAGGTGCAGGAACCGACCCCAGAACCAGGTTTCTGGGGTCGGTTCCTACACATTTTGACAATTTTTGCATACAAAAGTCATTATTCACAATAAAATGCATCAAAACATGCATACTAAAATACATATATAACAATAGCTCCATTTTTATTTCCTAATAAAACTCAGTGTAAACCATACATTTTTAAATGGTCTATGTACATGCTTGTCTAACCTACATTTAAAAACTATCTTTATAGATACAAATTGTATAACTATATCCTATAGCACCTAGCTTTTCAAAAAGGTTGTATAGGGGCTTTATCACTGAGACCATGTCCTATATCAGCACGCATGTGAATAATCCATCTTGTTTCTGATGATTCAGTCCTGTTCATAATGTCACCTCCTCTGAAGGTTGCTACCAGTCTTTCTACCTCTAAAAACATAAATGTATGTGAAGGCATGTTGTGCAACATGCTTTGTTCACTAATTCTCTCCCTGAGTCTTCTATGTTTCCAGTATAGAATGACTGACATTTCAAACAGTAAGCTAAATAAACAACATGGCAAGTATTGCAAATAGCATATACATTAAATTTAAACTGTATCCCTGTATCAGGATGTACAAATAAACTATTAGCATCAGTATAGTTACAGGGAAACGTACCACCTTTGCGAACTGGCTTTATCTTTGAAGGGAGCTTAGGGTAGCATAACATTCTGCGCAGGTTCCTTTTACTTTTGAACACAAAGTTTGGATGCTCACTCACAAATTCCTTGATCTTGGGATCAGATGTCAATATGTGTTAATTTTTCTTATATATTTCAGTAACCTGTTTAACATCACTGGAATAAAAGACTGATATATCATTTAACTATTAATCTGATGATGTCAATCTTCATCTGTTCTTGACTTTTGGGTATTTGGTTCTGATCCTCGGAACTGGTTCGGCCATTATGCAGGTCTTGCCAGCCAAAAATCTCTTGAACAAAGACTACCCACATTGCCCCTCTAAATTACCTCAAATCTTGTTTGCTGCTCTGGTAGAAAGATGCATCAGCTGACTCTCTGGCAGCTAAGTAAATATTAAAATTTTCATTCATCTGTCTGCCTTTTTTCACTTTTTTCTCAAACTGTAGTATTTTTCTCATCTCTACCCACCTTTTTTAGAGCGAGTGAGTTTTTCTCTATACCTGTTGCTATACTTTCCCACTGCCATCGTTGGTAGTCCCTTTCCTGTCTCTCTCTCATCCTGTCTACCAATAGGTAGCTCTTTTCTATCATTGCTGGTAGAAATTTCTTCTATCTATCCTTTGTGTGCATGAGAGTGTGACTGTCTTTTTTTCTGCCTGTTGACTTCTTTCTTAGTTCTCAATCTTCTTCTTCTTCTTTCGGCTTTTCCCGGTTAGGGGTCACCACAGCTGATCACCTGTTTCCATTTCTTCCTGTGCACTGCATCTTGCTCTGTCACAGCAACCACCTGCATGTCCTCTCTAACCACATCCATAAACCTTATCTTAGGCCTTCCTCATTTCCTCTTACCTGGCAGCTTCATCCTTAGCATCCTTTACCCAACATACCCAGCATCCCTCCTCTGCACATGTCCAAACCAATGCAATCTCACCTCTCTGGCTTTGTCTCCAAACTGTCCAACCTGGGCTGACCCTCTAATGTATTTATTCCTAATCCTGTCTATCCCTGTCAAACCCAGTGCAAATCTTAAGATCTTTAACTCTGCCACATCCAACACTGACTCCTGCCTTTTTGTCAGTGCCACTGTCTTCAACCCATATAACATAGCTGGTCTCAATATCCTTTTGTAGACCTTCCCTTTCACTCTTACTGGTACTCGTCTGTCACAAATCACTCCTGACACACTTCTCCACTGACTCCACCCTGCCTGTACTCTCTTCTTCACCTCTCTTTCACACTCACCATTACTCTGAACCAGTGGTGGCTGGTGACTTCAAATCAAAGGGGGCTGCAGGATTGGGTGCAACCAACTAGAAAGGGGAGGAGCTATGCTCAAAACCACAAAAACTAACTTTAATTAAATACGCTGCCCTGGGTGCCAAACCGTCATTATGAGAGTCCAATCAAGACAAAAATAAGTGTAGAAGAATAAAAATATTTCAGTGCATTGCATGACAGCTTACTTAATATCTAGATGGAAACAAAAGGTTGTGAGGCATGAAAAAATAAATTAGTTTCTAAATACATTATGGGAATGCCAGTCAAAATCAAGTATAAGAAAAACAAGCAGCACTCAACTCAAATCACTTCTCCTTGCACTGCAGTTCTAATTATAAATTATATTCAGCTTTATTAAAGTACCAAGTAACATGCTGAAAGTAGAAATCTCTGTGATGCCCCCACTTGTAAAAATGTTTCTTGTCCAAAAAAGACCTGCTGCCTGACAACTATCTACTTGTTTCAAGGGGAAAACATGATCAAAGTAAAAAATGAAAAGCAAGCAAGGAACAAGCTCAACATGCATTGCTTAAAGGATTACTGTACAGGTTATGGACCACACATGATTGGCATTCTGTGTAGTTTACGAGTAAAGCCTGTAGAGATGACTGGAAGTCTCCAACAAGTGTAATGAGCTTTTTAAAATAATGTAATCCTGTCCTTCAATACCCAAGGCTTATACATTATCTAGTTAAGTATTCTCTGCATGGCAACAAGAGAAAGGCTTTCAGTGTTGGCAATTCTTTAACAGTATGCTTATTAAAGCTTACTTGCTTCTTATGATCTCAGACAAACTTATCTTATGGTCATTAAAGCATTGCTACTTAAACACAGAGCAACAGGCACTTTCTGAGTAATAAGCATAAATCAACAGTACAAAAATATGACAGAAACCAGACCATTCTGCAAAATCAAGGACAGATGAAAAGCCACTGTAGTACTTGTGTCTACCCTGGATGGAGGGGGGGGGGGGACACTCTGCACATGTTATACTGCATAACTACTCCTTGCCTTGCTTGGACACATCCAGAGTCACTACATGGGGGAGTGGGATGCAACAAGTATGTCACAATTTGACTGTGATGGCCCTGACACATTTGTCCCACCTTTCAACCTCAGAGCAAGAAATATGGACAAAGCCATACATAGAAGTGGTACAAAGGCCCAAAAATAAGGACAATTTTTAAATATTGCTCTTATAAACTTAGAAAGATAATAGAATAGATCTTGCATTAGTATGCATTTTCTGAAGGGTATGAAATCTGAAACTCAAATGTCTATCATTATTTTCTAACTTCAGTCTTTAATGATTTGTCACTAATTTGCCAAAAAAACCCACAATTTTATGAAAAATGGACCAAAAATGTGATGCAAAAATATAAAATAGCCACACAATACAGCTGGGAACCTGTCAAAGAAGGGACACTTTAATATTAGTACTGCTAACTTGAGCAGCTGACAAAATAAAAGAATCTTCATCCATTTCAAGTAATCTATAACTTTGATTATTACAGTTATTTCTTAATTGTAAACCCTCCATGTTTTCTTCCAACATTGCTATTTTGCAGAGGGATTATTAGGGGGAAGAGCAACATTTTGAGCCAAAATCAGGGACAGTCGAGAGGCTGGCTATGCCTAATTCTATAAAGCAATTTATTTGCATGTCCCTCTCAACATGTTAATGCAATAAATCTGGACAAGGCTAAATATATTGGGGGAACATATAAACAGTACTAAAAATTGCTCTTGTATAAACTGAGACAGTTGATAGAATAACAGGTCTTACTTTAGCATGCATTTTTCTGAAGTCTGAAACTCAGTGTATCATTATTTAGTGACTTAATTCCTAAATGATATGAGGAACAAATCAAAAATAAGAAGCAAAAATGTATTCATTCTTTGAAAATCTGGACAGTTGGGAGGTATAGTTCAGCTGAGCCTCCGAGTTTGCCGCCCTTCCCCCTCACAAAATCATCGTCGAATGGAGCCTCTGCATCCATTCCAATGATCCATTACTTGGCTATTTCACCCCGTTTACCATAAACACTAATGTGCATGCTGCTTTACTTCTATGATGATTTGGACTTCATTTGAAAGTTTTATTTTGCATTTTCAGCACAAACACTAAGACATCTGCTAAACAAAGCAATGCAGTCTCACAATGAAAAGAGACTTAGCATTAAAACTTCTCTGCCCTTGAAATTCACATTCATTGAAACAGCATTGAAACCCACATTCAAAGAAAATACATTTTGCCAGTGGCAGATAAAGATTAATTTTGGGCTGTTTTCAAATCATAGGCCCCTTGCATATGAAACATACATGTGCTCTTTGATACACCTTCCTGATTGTACTAAATTATATTCCTTGTACAATACAGTTGTTAGAGGGAGTTTTAAACATTTTTCCAGTAAGCAATGAAACAAAACGCATGTACCCATAATGACAAAACTGCCAGGTTCAGAACATTTCCATCATAAAAGTCTACTCAGACTTCTACAGTCCACCATTATCAGTAAATATGCACAATTCTACAGTCCACCATTATCAGTAAATATGCACAATTCTACAGTCCATTATCAGTAAATATGCATAATCTCTGAAGTAAAAGTCATCTAAATACTTCCACATTAAAGAAATTTGTAACTAATGAAGAGGTTGCTGTTAGCAAACACCTTTATATTTCATGTTTTCATTGAAAAATAGTGTCTGTTGCCCCTAAGGAATAAATTGCCTACATTACATTAAAAATTATAAGCTAGTAATATTGCAAGAGGAAATGGATGGCAAACTGATAACAGGCTCATAGTTAGTATCTTCACCAAGGAGGACATTCTCAGTAAGGCAGCATCCACCCCTTGTGGGAGTAGAACCCACAGCCATCTGCATTAACGGCAAGTACACAACCTGTTGTACTATTAACAATGCAAGTTGACTCAGCATAAGCAGCACTAAACTTCTCTTCCTCTGCAGCTCTCAGCTCCTTGTAAAATCTACTCAATACTCAACTGCATCTCAACTTCACAGCACAAGAAATCTGGAAAAAGCCAACATTTATTGGGGGGGGGGGGTCAAAAGCCCAAAAACCAGGGACACATTAAACATTGCTTGTATAATCTTGGAAAGTTGGTAGAATAAAATGCTGTGTTACCACCATATATTTTATTGCCAAGGTCCCTGTGCAAAACAGTCAGAGCAACATACCACTATGCCAAATCAGCTGCTTTGTCAAAGAGAAATGCTGTGTTACCACCATACATTTTACTGACAAGGTCCCTGTGCAAAACAGTCAGAGCAACATACCACTACACCAAATCAGCTGCTTTGTGAAAGAGAGGAAGACTGAAACTTAAATGGCTAGTGAATTCAGTTCTCACCATAGCTGTCAACCTCTTAGTACAAAACACCTGGACAAACCCAGTAATGAGGGAATACAGCCCTCAAACATATTCAGTGAATTCAGTTCTTGCCATAGCTGTCAACCTTAGCACAAAAAACCTGGACAACGCCAATAATGGGGGAATACAGTGCCAAAAATAGGGACACATTTCAAATAAATTTAAATCTTATAAACTTAGAAAAGTGCTAGAATAAAAGGTTGTGTTAATATGTATTTTCTGAAGAATATGAAGTCTAAAATTCAAATGCCTGTCAATTTTGCTTCTGATGGAACAAAAACAATTTTTAGCAGAGGCCCAGGGAGAAATACTGCAGACACGTCTTTGTAAAATGGCAGGACACCAGAGCAAATCCACACAAACACAGGGAGGAGATGCAGACTCCACACAGAAGGAACCCCAGCCAAGAATCAAACCAGAAAAACCTATAGCTGTGAGGCAACAATGCTACCACTGCACCATCAGATATGTAAAGAATTAAACATTCAGAAACCTGAAGTCTGAAATGCAAATGCCTGTCACTTTTATTTAACATTTGTTAACCAGGACAGTCTGACTTGGAACAAAAAAAAAACAATTTTCAGCAGAGGCCCAGGTAGAAATAATGCAGACATGTCTGTAACATGGGAGGACACAAAACCAAACTCACACAAACACAGGGAGAAGATGCAGACCCCACACAGAAGGCACCCCAGCCAAGAATCAAACCTGTAAACCTACAGCTGTGAGGTAACAATGCTACCACTGCACCATCAAACATCAAGCATTTAAATATTTAGAAACCACAGATATTATGAGGAACAGAACAGATCAAATATGAGGCAAAAATCTGCAAGTTTTTTTTTTACAAATTGTGGAGGGTAGGGAATTCATGTCCTTAACACCTGCATACAAGGTACAGGGTTCAAGCCTGAGGTATTCCCTACCACACCACGAGTTTGCTCTAGCCACCAGTATATAGTAACTGAGGCATTTTCCACACACATTGATAGACAGACAGATGATAGATGGATAGGTAGTCAAGACAACATTGATGTTTATCTCCTTTAGTTTATGGTCATCTTTTTTGAAGCAGAGAGGTGCATATAATAAAATAATCTAAAATCCTTCAGTATACATAAAATCCTCCTAGATGCACAAAATAAATACAAGAATGAAATGAAATAGTCAAGAAGCACAGCACACAAATCTGGAAAATACAATGAAAGATTGCATAGATGGAATATACCAAATAGCTGCCTTTTTAACACTGTGGCTTACAGAAAGTGAGCCTTTGTCTGACAGACCATATAAAATGTATCTTGACATTCTCCCAAAATCCTGCAGTGTCAGCCTTTTCAACTATTTAGTGCAATAGCTTAACATAATCAGAAGTATCACATTCTGCCTTCTACAAACATTAGTATGCCATCCTTGAATATACGTTTAGCCTTGATTCAAAATTAAAAATACATTCATATCTCTCAACTATCCAGATTTCCACATAATGTCCAGAGCTTTGTCTCATATTTGTGGTCTGTTTCTCATAAAATTTGTGGTTTTCTGGCAAATCTCTGAGGACTGAAGTCACTAAAAATAACATTTGAGTTTCAGACTTCATATCATTCAGAAAATGCATGCTAACACAAATCTTGTTATTCTATCAACTTTCTAAAGTTATGAGAAGTATTTAAAATCTGTGCCTTTTTTGGGCCTTTGTTTCAACATTATTTAAGGCTTTGTTCAGATTTCTTGCACTAAGAAGTTGACAGGTATCAATACTTTCCTTTGCCAATAGCCAAATAGAACACAAACATTTCATGTTCTTCTTATATTTACAGCTATTTACTTTTAGAAGAAGACTGTCTGGTGCATTTAGTTCAGTTCTATATTTTTTCATTGTGCATAAAAATGAATCAGGGGGCAAACACCCCTGCATCCCCACACCCCATGCTAATTATATATACCATATTTTTTAAAAATCTCAGTAATGAATGTATGCTATAACTTTCTAATGTAGATTAATGGAGAATATGAACTTTGTAAAGCTCATTATGAGGGGCGTTTGTCATAACAAGGTAAGTTGAGTGATATATCCCTGTATTTCCTTCCATTTTATCTCTTTTGAAGCACACTACTTCCTCTGTCATGAGCATGTATTTCCTTTTGTTGTTATACCTCCAACAGGTAGTAAGAGTATAGCATCTTGGGATGGCAATCTATTTTTTTCTTTTCTACTTCTCCTTTTATATATTGTCTTACTGCCCAACACTATCTGTCCCTATATGTTTTCAAAGCATTTAAGCCAATGTCAGTGTTTTTGTTCTTGCATTTTCTGCTATTTCTTTGCATAGACCTTAACCCTTGCACCTTTTACACTTTAAATCAGCACAAAATATATTATTTAATCTATTATACCTCTTTTTTCTACTAGGAAGATAGAAGTACAGATGAATTTAAGGAACTTACTGGCATTGAGACAGACTCTGCAAATCCTGTAATGCTCTTTTCATAAATCACACCTTGAGTACCTCATAATGCATGGTGTTCATGGCTAAAACATTGCATACATTGCAAATTTGTACTTTAGTGGTATTTTAGCACTGATGCTAAGTACTTAGTTTCTGAGATAACATTCCAGTCTGAAAAGGTACTGATGCAGGTGATCTCTATGATGAAAGAGAGACTCTTAACTATATTTCAGATTATCTGGGTTCAGGTAGCTAGCCTGCATTCAGAAAGACCTTAGTCAGTGTCAGCTTGTATGTCCTTTGGGAAGGGAGATGACATGGCTGGGGTGCAGAAGTGACACTTGATAGAAGTACAGACACTGGTCTGTGCATAGAACAAAAAGAGCACATCTTTTGGCTATCAAAAAGAGTGCATGAACTGCAACCGAGGCATTGAGATATTTTATAACAATAAACACATGTGTTGTAGTAATACTGTCCCAACTGCAGCTGTTTCTTGCATGACCCCAAGATGAAAGGAGACGTAAGGCATACAAAAATCCTTACATGGTCCAGACAAGATTAGTTCTCGGATTACACACACTCCAAACATGATTAGTTCTCAGATTAAATAGACACAAAACCATACACACACACACACACACACACACACACACACACACACACACACACACACACACACCTTCCTTGTTGCTGAACAGGACGAGCTAATTAACTGCTTCCACAAACACTCTGCATGCTTACCTTGTCGCTGAACAGCCCCACCGACAACCTAAATAACTGCTTCCACGATATCGCCCCACCGACGACCTAAATTACTGCTTCCACTTACTGCTCGGTTGCCGCCGATATCCAAACAGCCCCTTTGCCTGTATTCCTTGCGCGATTGGCCCATACTTGCATTCCAAATCTGTGATTGGTTCTGCCTGCGATTGCTGCAGTCCGGAGTGCCTCCATTTCAGGATGTCATTGCCGCACAGACTTCTGGGCATCTTGGGGCTGAGATGCCTTTCCCCCTATCTAGACTGCTGAGAAAGCAGTCTGAGAGCGTGTACGCATGCGTGCATGTCCAGGAATTGATTTTGTGGTTCAGTTCTGTTTTTTCATTTGTTTTTAAGTGGAAGGGCTGCAGTCCTGCAGTCCTATGGCACGAGCCGCCCCTGCTCTGAACTGTTAATCCCAAGTATTTAAACTCATCCACCTTCGCCAACTCTATTCCCTGCATCCTCACCATTCCTCTATCCTCCCTTTCATTCACACACATATATTCCATCTTAGTCTGGCTGACGTTCATTCCTCTCCTCTCTAGAGCATATCTCCACCTCTCCAGGGTCTCCTCAACCTATTCCCTACTCTCACTACATATCACAATGTCATCTGCAAACATCATAGTCCATGGGGACTCCTGTCCAATCAATTCAAGGGCATGACTGGGTTTAAGCAGCGTCAGGACTGTGGGTGAAAAATGCCCAACTCTGATGAGTACTCCAACTGTGTTTATTGTTTAGGTGCTCTGTACTTGGACTTAGAGTGTTCCATCTGCCAGGCCTTCAGTACTAGAACCTTGGTAGAATGTCATAATAAACTTATTCTTAAAGGGCTTCTTAGGGCCCCTTTTAAAGAAGCTTTATCCAAGGACAATACGTCTCCAAAGGCCTCTTGTTCCAAAATCAGTCATTCGGTAATGATGTCTCCATCGGCACCGATATCAATAAAACACAAGTCCTCTTCTGTTGGTTCCTCCTTGGAACCAAGAGTTAAGGTTCCATAGCTCTTGGAACAGACTTCTGCTTCCTCAGCACCAGCCACTTTGGCGCTGTTGGCACTGGCTTCTTTAGTTTCCCGGTCGGTGCCGACATCTCCTTTTGCACTGCAACAGATCTTACCCCCCTTTGGTGCCAAAAAATGGTGTTGTATATACACCCATGACAAAGTATTCCCCTTTCATTGACCCTTTCTTTGGTCAACTGCATAGTCCTTCTATAGAAAGGCCATAATCCCTCTCTGCATTATCTGTTTGCTCCCCCAGTAGTCTCACTGAAGTAGATGTAGTGAGATTGGTGGATCAGCTCTTAATGGCTGGGGGTCTTTCTACTTCCTCCTAAACCTCTCTCCCACCTGGAAGAGGGATGTTTTCTCCCAGAACTCCACCAGTTCTTCTTCCTCTGACCCCCTTGGAGGCCTTAGAGCTCCCCACTCTGACCACTCAGGTTCCTATTGCTCTGGCACCAACAGCCCATTTGTCTTTGGTTCCAGACTTGGCTCTGACTTCCTCCATTCCTTCGGAACTGATGGATTCCCAAGATTGTGGCTCTTCCATTGGACCTGACAGGTTTGAGTTGACTCCTGTGATTTATTCAAAGTCGTCTTTACCTCTTGGGACTCTAGTGGATGGAGGTCTTTCCTCAGCATTAGCTATGGAAGTGGGTCTCTCGGGGTGGTGTGTGACCCTGGTTCTGAGTTCATCCTTCTCGGTTCTGGGCTCCCATCCCTCCTCGGGGGGGGGTCCTTCCTTCCAGGCTATGGAAAATGCCACCGCAGACTCTCAGGTGGCTCCTGCTGTACTGGAGTTTCATTCCCTGACCCCTTCTTACCCAGAGTTTCCACCAGCCTCCACACCTGGACAGCAAGCTCCAAGGCTGCAAGAGATCCCAGCTAAGGATCACCCTTCTTCTGAGTCTTCTTCAGACATTCCCATGGAGGAGCCTCCTCATAAGAAAACATGCAAGAGGAAACAACTGGACTACGCAGAAGAGTTTGCCACTCAAGACACTGATTTCGATGACGGGGAGGGTTCACCCTGGTCACCCCTGGAAGTTGTCTCCTTTGGAGACATTTTGCAGATCCTTAAACAGAGGGGTAACTGGAAGCCCAAAGACCCAACCTCTGAGGAGTCTGTTTACTTGCAAGTCTTTGGTTCTTAGCCGTCTACTTCCTGGGTGACCCCACACCCTGACAATCTCATTAAGCCGATCGCTTACCAGGCTTGGAAAGCTCCTAACTCCATAGAACCAATTCCCTGGAGACCAGATAAGATTCTCTCTGGTACTGAGAACCACCAACACTAAAGGGTTAGCAGTAGCTGTCATGGTGGTAGTGGTGGCCACCAAAAAGAAACTGGCTGAGGAAAGTTCCACTGTTCATCCCCCTAACTGAGAGTCTAGGGCAATGGGCAGATTTGGAAAGCAGGTTTATGCATCATCAACCTTCTCCTAAAGTTCCTTGAATTTTATGGCACATTTCACTAGGCTCCAGAGCGATCTGGTCAAGGAGCTATCAGACACCCTAGCAGGATCTGTATCTGACAGGGTACAAGAAAAGTGACCTCCCAGCTAGCTACCCTGGAGTCTATTTCCAGCTCATCCATGAGAGGCATTGACATGTAGGCGAAGGGGCGATCAGGTCAGCTGGTTCAGGCGTTGCTATTAGATGACACACCTGGATGTGCCTGTGTGAGATTGCAGAGCCATTCAAGTCTTCCTTCATCAATGCTTCCTTTGATGGAACTTCTTTGTTTGGCCCCAAAGTCAAAGAAACTCTATCCAGATGTGAGAAGGATGGGAAGACCCTGTCTGCAGTGGGCATATGTTTTTCTGCTCTTCAATGATCCTACTTTAGGACTCAGAGGAGTGGAAAGATATGGTCCTGAAAGTCCCAAGGGCCTTTCCAGGACCATGTGGTGGAGGTTCCCCTCTGGGGAGAGGGAGGAGCTGTAATGCAATATGCTAACCCCAAGCCAGAGGTGGCCCGCAGAATAAGGGTTCCAGAGATTCTTTCTCTAGCCAGCCCTACCAGTGCTCCTGAAAGGGGGCCCAATTGCTTACCTCTAGAAGTGGCCGGGGAAGATTTTCTCTGTGTTCAAGAGCCTGGTGACAGATAACCACAAATGCTTGGGTACAGAGACTTATTACCAGAGGCTACTCTATCCGTTCTTTATCCAAGATCTCTAACAAGGCTTCTTGATGTTCCACCCAATCAGAGGGACCAAGCAGCCTTGGAAATCCAAAAGCTGTTAGAAAAAAGAGTCATCCAAGAAGTCCCACCAGACCAGATAGGATCCAGATTTTACTCAAGGTTCTTTTTAGTGCCAAAAAGGACAGGGGGACTGGAAATCAGTTCTGGATCTCAGCCTTCTAAACAAATTTGTTCAACAATCCAAATTTTGGAAGGTCATGGTTCAGTCTGTACTTTCCTTTCTAGAGGAAAACAGTAGGATGTGCTCTCTAGACCTTCAAGATGCGTATCACCACATAAATATGGACAAACGCTCCAGAAGGTTTCTCCACTTTTGGCTAGAAGCCAGTCACTTTCAGTTCAGAGTGCTGCCCTTGGGTCTCACCACAGCCCCCAGGGTGTTCACCAAATATATGGCAGCAGTAAGAGCTCACTTGACACTGCACACATTCGAGGTGTTTCCATTTCTAGATGACTGGGTCATCACTGCTTCCAGCAGGCATTTACTGCTTAAAGCTATAGACTTCATTCTGCATTTATTTGTGCACCTGGGCATCACAGTCAATCAAGCAAAATTTCAGCTAAGCCCCTCTCAAGAGCTAGAATTCATAGGAGCCTGTCTGAATGCCATCTCTTGTGTAGCCTCCCTTCCTCAGCACAGATTACAGAAGTTAAAATCCCAATTACATTCTATTATCTACAGAAACAAAGTTCCAGCACTGTTAGTCCTTCAGCGTTGGGTTCCATGGCAGCAACCATCACTCTGGTCCCACTAGTGAGATTCCACATGTGGCTTTTACAGTGGCTTCTAGCATCACAGTGGTCTATTCTAACCCATCCAATGACCTACCCCATTCTCATCACCAGTCACTGTAAACAAGACCTGTCCTGGTGGAATGAATCCGAAGAAATACTTTTAGGCCACCCATTTGTCCCTCCTCACCCCAAGGCCATAATGACCACGGATGCCTCTCAGATGAGGTGGGGGGTATTATCTGGGAACGACAGTCCAAGGCACTTGGTCCCTAATAGAAGCAAATGTTGCATATCAGTGTCCTGGAATTGAGGGAAGTGCTATTAGCATTGCAAGCCTTTCAATCTGTCTTTCCTTTAGGAACCATTGCAATTCAATCAGACAACATGTCGGTAGTCTGGTACATCAACAAACATGGCTGACCCAAGTCCTACCCCATGTATCAAGAAGCCCTCAGAGTGTGGCAATGGGCAATTTCCTCCAACCGCTTTCTGATAGTAATGCACATTCTGAAGAGCTCAAACATGATAATGGACAAACAGAGCAGATGCAGTCTACTGCCTCATGAGTGGTCTCTCAATCCTGAAATAGCGAGGAAGATTTTTTTGTTGTTGGAACCGGCCTTGCTGTGACCATTTTGCATCAGACCAAAACAACAAGTTACTTTGCCCTAATCCCCCCTCAGTGGCAGTCACTTAGAGACACTCTTCTCCGAGACTGCCCCTCAGGTCTCCTGTATGCTTCCCCCCTTCCTTCTAGTTCCTCTCTTTCTCAAGAAAGCAGAAGGGTTGTGAAGAAAAGTTATCCTCATTGCACCCTATTAGCCTTGACAAATGTGGTTATCCTTCCTATAGCTTCATCTAGTTCACCATCCATGGAGTCTGGACCCAGTTCCAGACCTGCTGTCTCACCCTCAGGGAATGATGCACTCCAACTTGCAAAATCTCAAGATGACAGTTTGGTTCTTCCAATTCCGCTAGTTGCCAGGCATAATGATATACCTTCCCCAGTTTGGAAACTTCTGCTGGCTTCCCATAGATCATCCACTAGGAAACTCTACTTTAGTAAGTAGAAGAGATTTTCAACCTGGGCTTATGATAACGATCTCGACCCTTTCTCTGCTCCTGTGGAAAAACTTCTAGAATTTCTAGCCATTCTTTTTGATCAAGGGGCTTCCACCTCCGCAATTAAAGTCCAATTAGCTGCCGTTTCTAACTTTCATAATGGTTTTGGGGACCTTCCTCTAATTTCACATAGATTATGTAAAGTGTTCCTCAAAGGAACCCTGTGTTTAAAATCTTCATTTAAAGACCATCTACCCCCATGGAATCTGATCATTGTTCTTCAGTCACTGGTGTTTACGTCCTTTGTGTCAGCAACGACTTGCGACTTAAAGTTTCTTTCATGTAAAATGCTTTTCCTCATAGCTGTAACTTCTGTAAGATGAGTATCTGAGATGCAGGCTTTATGTTCAAAACCTCCTTACTTAGTTTTCCATAAGGATAGATTTTCACACAGAACCAATCCATTCTTTCTTCCGAACATGGTCTTAGAGTCCAACATTAATCAAACCATAGACTTGCCTGTATTCTTTCCTAATTTTTACAACAAAGGTGAATAATGCCTACATTTGCTGGATGTTCGCAATTACACTTCTATCTCAGCAGAACTAAACAATTTAGAAACTCAGAACTGTTTGTATCCTTTTCTGGTCCAACTTTAGGAAAATCTCTTTCCAAAGTTACCTTGTCAAAATGGCTAAGATATTGCATTTCTTCCATGTATAATGAAAATAATGTTAAGTTAACTGCACCTGTGAGAGAGCATTCCACCAGCTCAATGGCCACTTCAGCTGCTTTCCATGCCAAGGCTTCTATGAATGAAATATGCACAACAGCAACATGGGCTACTCCACATACCTTTAGCACTCAGTACAAATTGGACCTGATCTCCACGGGAAGAGCTTCCTTTGGTTTTATGATTCTCAGGAATATCCTTTCATAAGGCCACCCAGGATTTAAAGTAGCTGGGGACTCTGTCCCAAGAGTCAAGAATAAGTGAAGATTGACAACATCAGATAAAGAAGTTACGTTCTTACCATAACGTTCCATCTGTGTTGTCGATCTTCATCTATTCTTGGCATCCCATTCTCCTCCTTCCCCCTTTTGTGAATTCCTGGAGGAATGAACATTTGTCCTGGATTCCTTGTTAGGGCTACCTTGGACATGGCTTCTTCATATTTGGTTATAATTCTTATAGCTGTGTACAAGTATGAAAACTCAAATCTGAGGTAATTTAGGGAGGGGCATTGGCAGAATCTTTGCTCAAGAAAATTTTGGCCGGAGCGAGCTGTATAACATCCAAACTGGTTTCCAGGATTGGAACCGATTACCCAAGAGTCAAGAATAGATAAAAGATTGACAACACCAATGGAACGTTATAGTAAGAACGTAACTTCTTTTTCTTCATGGCTCATGCCAGGTTGTCACCCTTGTCTATATCCATTTGTAAAGAGTAATACAGTCTAGCATGTGTGGACCCAAGTCCTTTGACCTGTTCTAAAGTTGCCATTAGTTGACCATCATTGTATCCCCTTTCTATGTGTTTTAAGTCATCTATCTCTTGTAAACATTTCTCATCACTTACATCAAGGTGAGAAATTCTCATACCTTGTCCTTTAACCACATTAGTAAAAATATGCATGAGGTGCACACTATATCTATGAAGAAGGGTATTATGATTGCATTCCCTCCTCTGCACCTTAGTAGTGTTTACCATTACTAGACTTACTGACGTTAATGTCAAGGAAATTGATTTCACAAAAAATAGGTTGTCACTGGAGACCTCAGAAAAGATGTACTAGAATTAATATACTCAAAAAAGACATTAAAATCAACCTGGATACTACTCCTGATAATAAACAAATTCTTAACAAAATGCCTGTAAAAATATGTTGATTACATTCAGATTGCAATATTACTTTTTGTTCCCATTTGGCCATGACCATATTTGGATAGCTGGTAGCACTAGATGTGCCCATCGCCACTCCACCTAATTGGTGGTATATATTATTCTAGAAGACATAATCATTATTGACATCTGATCCTAAGATCAAGGAAATTGTGGTTGAGAATCTAAACTTTGTGTTCAATAATAAAAAGAGCCTGTGTAAAATGTTATGCTACCCTAAGCTCCTTTTAATGATAAAGACAGTTAGCAAAGTTGGTATGTTTGCCTGTAACCGATGTAAATTATGTAACTGTACTGATACTACTAGTTTATTTGTACATCCTGATACAGGAAAACTGTTCAAAATTAATGTATATGCTACTTGCAATACCAACAGTATTAGTGCCCTAGCAACTCTCAGAGGAGGTGACTTTATGAATAGCACTGAATCATCAGATTGCTGATATAGGACATGGTCTCAATGATAAAGTCCCTATACAGCCTTTTTTAAAAGCTGGGTAGGGGCTGTAGGAAATAGTACAATTTTTATGCATAAACATAGTTTTTAAATGTAGGTTATACCAGCATGTATATAGACCATTGAAAAATGTATGGTTTATACCAACTTTTGTTAGGGACTAAAAATGGATCTATTGTTATATACAGTAAACTCTTATTTAACCGGAATTCAAGCAACCTGCAAAAAAGTAGAATTTTCATGTTTTGCACCCTCTGTTCCCACCCCCACAGAAACATACCTTATGTTTTTAGAGTTTTAAAAAGGAAGATAGGAATAGTTTCCCTTTCTCCCCAACTTGACAACAAGTCAAACCAAACAAATAATATAAGGTACAGTATTAATCAGGCCTATTTTTAATAGTAACATGCGTTCCAGTTAAATGAGAGTTTACTGTGTGTATTTTATTATGCATGTCTTGATGTATTTTTAATACTAGTTTTTTGTCAATAATGACTTTTGTGGTACCAGCAACTTAACAATGTTAATGTTTTAGCTGCAGGTTAGTTGCTGTTTGTATAGAATATAGTACAACAATCTCAGTGAAACTGGTACTTTAAAAGTGTGAATATTTTATCTGCAGGTATTCTTGATTGGCTAGTTGCTTAAGTTTAGGGGTGCATTTAAACACAATGTTTTATTATTTGATGAAGCAGTGTGTTTGATACTGTGAAAGCTCGCATACGTTAAAGCTGCTGCTTATGCCTGACCTGCATCAGTTTTGTTCGTCTGCGAATAATTTGTGTTCTTGCTACTGTTGTTGTGTGTTGAGAAGTGTTTAACTCCTTATTGACCTATGCTAAATGTACTCCTTATTGAAGTATGTGTATATGGAAAGATTTATGGAAAAAAGTGTGGATTATGAAAAATGTTTGACTTTACTGGATGGGTGTGGGATTGAACTGTTTGCGTACAGGTGGTTACATCTGCATTAGGAACATGCAGTACTTTCCCATATACAGTTGTACAGACAGATTTAAATAGCATAACTGAACAGTACATATATACATATTTGTGGATTTTCCATTTTATATATATATATATATATATATATATATATATATATATATACACACATATATATATATATATATATTTACACACACACATATGGATTCATATCACTTCACTGAAAGACTATTTCACTGACTCCAAATCACCTAAAACTCATTTCACTGAAAGTTCATTTCACCTAAAACTCATTTCACTGACAAGTAGTACTCTATGGCAAGTCAAAGGTATGTGTCCTTTTCTCCACTGTAGTGTGATCCTGGTGTTAGTATATATAGTTGGGTGGGGGGGGGGATCACAGCCCCCCGACTTAATTGTTTTTTTTTGTTGTCTGGTTTTGTTTTACATTATTTAGTAAAACCCAACTAGGTGGGGGGGCTACACCCACCACCACCCCCAATCCCTTAACTATATATACTGATACCAGGATCGTACTATAGTGGGGAAAAGGACGTATACCTTTGACTTGCCTTAGAGTACTACTTGTCAGTGAAATGAGTTTTAGGTGAAATGAACTTTAGGTGATTTGGTTTCAGTGAAATGGGTGTCAGTGAAATGGTCTTTCAGTGAAGTGATACAAATCCATATATATATATATATATATATATATATATATATATATATATATATATATATATATATATATATAGATTCACTTCAGAAGACTGAAAAACTACAATCATACAAAAAGTCTGAAACTGTCTTTTTTCTGCCTGTTGACTTCTTTCTTAGTTCTCAACATGGCAGACAAATTCATGGAGATGACTGGGAATAAGCAGCTTCAGGACTGTGGATGAAAAATGCCCAACTCTGATGGGTACTCAACTTGTGTTTATTGTTTAGGTGCACTGTACTTGGAGTTAAGTGTTCCATTTGCCAGGCCTTCAGTACTAGAACCTTGGTAGAACGTTATAATAAACTTATTCTTAAAGGGCTTCTTAAGATACCTTTTGAATAAGCTTTATCCAAGGCTAATAAGTCTCTAAAGGCCTCTGGTTCCAAAACTAGTAATTCGGGATTGATGTCTCCATCGGCACCGATATAAAAAAAAAACACAAGTCATCTTTTGTTGGTTCCTCCTCAGAACTGAAAGTTAAGGTTCCAAAGCTCTCGGAACAGACTTCTGCTTCCTCAGCACCAGCGACTGCAACAGATCTTACCCCTCCCCCCTTTGGTGCCAAAAAATGATGCTGTATATACACCCATGGGAAAGAGTTCCTCTTTCGTTGACCCTTTCTTTGGTCAGCTGCATAGTCCTTTTATAGAAAGGCCAAAATCCCTCTCTGCATTGTCTGTTTGCTCCCCCAGTAGTCTTACTGAAGTAGATGTAGTGAGATTGGTGGATCAGCTCTTAATGACTAAGGGTCTTTCTGCTTCCTCCCAAACCTCACTCCCAGCTGGAAGAGGGATGTTTTCTCCCAGAACTCCAGCAGTTCTTCCCCCTCTGACCCCCCTGGAGGCCTTAGAGCTCCCCACTCTGACCACTCAGGTTCCTAGTGCTCTGGCACCAACAGCCCATTTGTCTTTTGTTCCAGACTTGGCTCTGACTTCCTCAATTCCTTTGGAACCGATGGATTCCCAAGATTGTGGCTCTGCCATTGGGCCTGATGGGTTTGAGTCGACTCTTGTGTTTTATTCAGAGTTGCCCTTACCTGTTGGGACTCTGGCAGCTGGAGGTCTTTCCTCAGCTTTGTTTATGGAGGTGGGTCTCTCAGGGCATGGCGTGACCCTGGTTTTGAGTTCATCCTTCTTGGTTCTGGGCTCCCATCTCTCCTCAGGGGTCCTTCCTTCCAGGCTATGGAAAGTGCATTGGCCACTGCAGACTCTCACGTGGCTCCTGCTGTACTAGAGTATCATTCCCTGACCCCTTCTTACCCAGAGCTTCCACCAACCTCCACGCCTGGGCAGCAAGCTTCAAGGCTGCAAGAGATCCCAGCTAAGGATCACCCTTCTTTCAAGTCTTCTTCAGACATTCCCACTGAGGAGTCTCCTCAGAAGAAAACATGCAAGAGGAAATAACTGGACTCCCTGGAAGAGTTTGTCACTCAGGACACTGATTTCAATGACAGGGAGGGTTCACCCTGGTCACCCATGGAAGTCATCTTCTTTGTTTATATTTTTCAGATCCTTAAACAGAGGGGTAACTGGAAACCCAAAGACCCAACCTCTGAGGAGTCTGTTTACTTGCAAGTCTTTGGTTCTCATCCATCTACTTCCTGGGTGACCCAACACCCTGACAATCTCATTAAGCCGATCACTTAGCAGGCTTGGAAATATCCTGACTTCATAGAACCAATTCCCTGGAGACCACATAAGATTCTCTCTGCTACTGAGAACCACGAACACTAAAGGGTTAACTGTAGATGTCATGGTGGTAGTGGCGGCCACCATAAAGGAACTGGCTAAGGAAAGTTCCACTGTTCATCTCCCTAACTGAGAGTCTAGGGCAATGGACAGATTTGGAAAGCAGGTTTATGCATCATCAACCTTCTCCTAAAGGTCCTTGAATTTTATGGCACATTTCATTAGGCTCCAGAGGGATCTGATCAAGGAGCTATCGGACACAGTAGCAGGAGCTATATCTGACAGGGTGCAAAAAAAAGTGGCCTCCCAATTAGCTACCCTAGAGTCTATTTCCAGATTGTCCATGAGGGTCATTGCACATGTAGCCGAAGGGACAATCAGGTCAGCTGGTTCAGGCATTGCTACTAGATGGCATGCCTGGGTATGCCTTTGTGAGTTTGCAGAGCCATTCAAGTCTTCCTTCATCAATGCTCCCTTTGGTGGATCTTCTTTTTTTGCCCCAAAGTCAAAGAAACTCTAGCCATATGTGAGAAAGATGGAAAGACCCTGTCTGCAGTGGGTATATGTTTTTCTGCTCCTCACCGATCCTACTCTAGGACTTAGAGGAGTGAAAAGATGTGGTCCTGAAATTCCCAAGGGCCTTTCCAGGACCACGTGGTGGCGGTTCCCTTGTGGGGATAGGGGGGAGCTCTAATGGAATATGCTGACTCTGAGCCAGAGGTGGCCCACAGAGTAAGGGTTCCAGAGATTCTATCTATAGCCAGCCCTACCAGCACTCCTGAAAGGGGGCCCAATTGCTTACCTCTGGAAGTGTCTGGGGAAGATTTTCTCTGTGTTCAAGAGCCTGGTGACAAATAGCCACAAATGCTTGGGTACAGAGAATTATTAGCAGAGGTTACTCTATCCACTTCATTCTTTATCCAAGATCTCTAACAAGGCTCCCCAATGTTCCACCCAATCAGAGGGACCAAGCAGCCTTGGAAATCCAAAAGCTGCTAGAAAAAAGAGTCATCCAAGAAGTCCCACCAGACCAGATAGGATCCAGATTTTACTCAAGGTTCTTTTTAGTGCCAAAAAAGACAGGGGGACTGGAGATCAGTTCTGGATCTCAGCCTTCTAAACAAATTTGTTCAACAATCCAAATTCTGGAAGGTCACGGCTCAATCTGTACTTCCCTTTCTAGAGGAAAACAATTGCATGTGCTCTCTATACCTTCAAGATGCGTATCACCACATAAACATGGACAAACGTTCCAGAAGATTTCTCCTCTTTCAGCTAGGAGCCAGTCCCTTTCAGTTCAGAGTGCTGCCCTTGGGCCTTACCACAGCCCCCAGGGTGTTCACCAAATGTATGGCAGCAGTAACAGCTCACTTGACACTGCATGCATTTGGGGTGTTTCCATATCTAGATGACTGGCTCATCACTGCTTCCACCAGGCATTTCTGCTTCAAGTTATATACTTCATTCTGCATTTCTTTGTGCACCTGGGCATCACAGTCAATTGAGCAAAATCTCAGCTAAGCCCCTCTCATGAGCTAGAATTCATAGGAGCCTGTCTGAATGCCATCTCTTGTGTAGCCTCCCTTCCTCCGCACAGATTACAAAAGTTAAAATCCCAATTACATTATATTCCTACAGAAACAAAGTTCCAGCACTGCTAGTCCTTCGGCGTTGGGTTCCATGGCAGCAACCATCACTCTGGCCCCACTAGTGAGAATCCACATGCGGCTACTACAATGGCTTCTAGCATCACAGTAGTCTATTCTAACCCATCCAATGACCTACCCCATTCTCATCACCAGTCGCTGCAAACAAGACCTGTCCTGGTGGATGGAATCTGAAGAAATACTTTTAGGCCAACCGTTTGTCCCTCTTTAACCCACGGCCATAATTACCAAGGATGCCTCTCAGATGAGGTGGGGGGGGGTATTATCTGGGAAAGACAATCCAAGGCACTTGATCCCTGATAGAGGCCAATGTGCATATCAATGTCCTGGAGTTGAGGGAAGTGCTATTAGCATTGCAAGCCTTTCAATCTCTCCTTCCTTTAGGAAGCATTGCAATTCAGACATGTCCGTAGTCTGGTACATTAACAAACATGGCTGACCCAAGTCCTACCCCATGTATCGAGAAGCCCTTAGAGTGTGGCAATGGCCAATTTCCTCCAAACACTTTCTGATAGTAATGGACATCCTGGGGAGCTCAAACATGATAATGGACAAACAGAGCAGATGCAGTCTACTGCCTCATGAGTGGTCTCTCAATCTCGAAATAGCGAGGAAGATTTTTTGTCGTTGGAACCAGCCTTACTGCAACCCATTTGCATCACCCCAAAACAACAAGTTACTTTGCACCAATCCCCCTCAGTGGCAGTCACTTAGAGACAGTCTTCTCCTTGATTGGCCCTCAGGTCTCCTGTATGCTTCCCCCCTTCCCTCTAGCTCCTCTCTTTCTCAAGAAAGCAGAAGGGTTGAGAAGCAAAGTGATCCTCATTGCACCCTATTAGCCTCGACAAATTTGGTTCTCCTTCCAATATCTTCATCTAGTTCACCATCCATGGATTCTGGACCCATTTCCAGACCTGCTGTCTCACCCTTAGGGACTGGTGCACTCCAACCTGCAAAATCTCCAGATGACAGTTTGGTTGTTCCAATTCCGCTAGTTGCCAGGCATAATGATATACCTTCCCCAGTTTGAAAAATTCTGCTGGCTTCCCATAGACCATCCATGAGGAAACTCTACTTTATTAAGTAGAAGAGATTTTCAACCTGGGCTTATGATAACGATCTCAACCATTTCTCTGCTCCTGTGGAAAAAGCTCTAGAATTTCTAGTCATTCTTTTTGATCAAGGGGCTTCCACCTCCGCAATTAAAGTCCATTTAACTGCCGTTTCAAACTTCCATAATGGTTTTGGGGACCTTCCCCTAATTTCACAAAGATTATGTAAAGTGTTCCTCAAAGGAACCCTGTGTTTAAAATCTTCATTTAAACACCCTCTACCCCCATGGAATCTGATCATTGTTCTTCAGTCACTGGTGTTTACTTCCTTTGTGTCAGCAGTGACTTGCGACTTAGTTTCTTTCATGGAAAATGCTTTTCCTCGTAGCTATAACTTCTGCAAGATGAGTCTCTGAGATGCAGGCTTTATGTTCAAAACCTCCTTACTTAGTTTTCCATAAGGATAGGGTTTCACTCAGAACCAGTCCATCCTTTCTTCCGAAAGTGGTCTCAGAGTCCAACATTAATCAAACCATAGACTAGCCTGTATTCTTTCCTAATTTTTACAACAAAGGTGAATATTGCTTACATTTGCTAGATGTTCACAGACAATTATGCTTCTATCTTAGCAGAACTAAACAATTTAGAAAATCAGAACTGTTGTTTGTATCCTTTTCTGGCCCAACTTTAGGAAAATCTGTTTCCAAAGTTACCTTGTGAAAATGGCTAAGAGATTACATTTCTTACATATGTAATGAGATGAATCTCAAGTTACCTACACCTGTGAGTGAGCATTCCACCAGATCAATGACCACTTCAGCTGTTTTCCATGCCAAGGCTTCTATGAATGAAGTATGCACAGCAGCAACATGTGCTACATGACATAACTTTATCACTCATTACAAATTGAATCTGGTCTCCAGGAGAAGAGCTTCTTTTGGTTTTATGATTCTCAGGAATATCCTTGCTTAGGGCCACCCAGGATCTAAAGTAGCTGGGGACTCTGTCCCAAGAGTCAAGAATAGATGAAGATTGTCAACATCAGATAAGGAAGCTATGTTGTTACCATAACGTTCCAACTGTGTTGTCAACCTTCATCTATTCTTGGTATCCCATCCTCCTTCCCCCTCCTGTGAATTCCTGGAGGAGTGAACATTTGTCCTGGGTTCCTTGTTAGGGCCACCTTGGACATGGCTTCTTCATATTTGGTTATGATTCTTCTTGCTGTTTACAAGTCTGCAAACTCAAATCTGAGGTAATTTAGAGAGGGGCATTGGTAGAATCTTAGCTCAAGAGATTTTTGGCTGGAGCGAGCTGTATAACGGCTGAACCAGTTTCCAGGATTTAACCGATTACCCAAGAGTCAAGAATAGATAAAAGACTGGCATCACAGATGGAACGTTATAGTAAGAACATAACTTTTTTTTTCTTTTTGGCTCGTGTCAGGTTGTCAATATTGCCTCTATCCGTTTGTAAAGAGTAATACAGTCTAGCATGTGTGGACCCAAGTCCTTTGACCTGTTCTAAAGTTGCCATTAGTTGACCATCATTGTATCCCCTTTCTATAAGTCTGTGTTTTAAGTCATCTATCTCTTGTAAACATTTCTCATCACTTACATCAGGGTGAGAAATTCTCATACCTTGTCCTTTAACCACATTAGAAAAATATGCCTGGAGTGCACAATATGTCTATGAAGAAGGGTATTATGATGGCATTCCTTCCTGTGCACCTTAGTAGTGTTTACCATTACTAGACTTACTGACCTTAATGTCAAGGAAATTGATTTCACAAAAAAGAGGTTGTCACTGTAATCCTCAGAAAAGATGTACTAGAATTAATGTACTCAAAAAAGACATTCAAATCAGCCTGGTTACTACTCCAGATAATAAACAAATTGTCAACAAAATGCCTGTAAAAATATGTTGATTACATTCAGATTGTAATATTACTTTTTGTTCCCATTTGGCCATGACCATATTTGGATAGCTGGTAGCACTAGATGTGCACATCGCTACTCCACCTAATTGGTGGTATATATTATTCTCAAAGACATAATCACTATTGACATCTGATCCTAAGATGTCCAAACTTTTTGTTCAAAAATAAAAAGAACCTGTGTAAAATGTTATGTTACCCTAAACTCCCTTCAGAGATAAAGACAGTTAGCAAAGTTAGTATGTTTGCCTGTAACCGATGTATATTATGTAACTGTACTGATACTACTAGTTTATTTGTACATCCTGATACAGGGAAAGAGTTCAAATTTAATGTATATGTTAATTGCAATACTTGTCATGTGTATTTAGATTCCTGTTTGCAATGTCAGTCATTCTATATTGGAAAAACTGACAGAAGACTCAGGGAGAGAATTAGAGAACATCTGAATAACATTAAGAACACCAACAATATTAATGCCCTAGCAACCCTCACAGGAGGCGACTTTATTAATAGCACTGAATCATCAGAGTGCTGATATAGGACATGGTCTCAATGATAAAGTCCCTATACAGCCTTTTTTAAAAACTAGGGGCTATAGGAAATAGTTATACAATTTTTATTCATAAACATAGTTTTTAAATGTAGGTTATACCAGCATGTATATAGACCATTGAAAAATATATGGTTTATACTGACTTTTGTTAGGGACGAAAAATGGATCTATCGCTATATACAGTAAACTCTTATTTAACCAGAATTCAAGCAACCTGCAAAAAAATGTCAAATACAGTACAATTTTCATGTTTTGCATCTTCTGTTCCCCCCAGAAACATACCTTACGTTTTTAGAGTTTTAAAAAGGAAGATAGGAATAGTTTCCCTTTCTCCCCAACTTGACAACAAGTTAAACCAAACAAATAATATAGGGTACAGTATTAATCAGGCCTATTTTTAATAGTAACTCTCAAGCAACCAGAAACTACTGTTATCCGGCATCTACCAATCCCCATGGGTGCCGGTTAAAAGAGAGTTTACTGTGTGTATTTTATTATGCATGTCTTGATGTATTTTTAATACTAGCTTTTGTCAATAATGACTTTTGTGGTACCAGTACCTTGACAATGTTAACGTTTTAGCTGTAGGTTAGTTGCTGTTTGTATAGAATATAGTACAACAATCTCAGTGAAACTGGTATTTTGATTGTGAATATTTTATCTGCAGGTATTCTTGATTGGCTAGTTGCTTAAGTTTAGGGGTGTATTTAAACAAAATGTTTTATTATTTGATGAAGCGGTGTGTTTGATACTGTGAAAACTCTCATACTTTAAAGCTGCTGTTTATGTTTATGTTTATCCGCATCAGTTTTGTTCATCAGCACTTCGTGTTATATACTGGATTTTTTCGGTTGGTGAATAATTTGTGTCCCTGTTACTGCTGTTGTGTGTTGTGAATTGTTTAACTCGTTGTAGACCTATGCTAAATTTGCTCCCTATTGAAGTATGTGTATATGGAAAAAGGTGTGCATTATGAAAAATGTTTGACTTTACTGGATGGGTGTGGAATTGAACTGTTTGCGTACAGGTGGTTACATCTGCATTAGGAACATGCAGTACTTTCCCATATACAGTTGTACAGACAGATTTAAATAGCATACCTGAACAGTACATATAGACATATTTGTGGATTTTCCATATATATATATATATATATATATATATATATATATATATATATATATATATATAGATTCACTTCAGAAGACTGAAAACCCATAATCTTGAATCCCATAAGACTGACACCCAAAATCCTGAAAACTCAAAATCCTGAATCCCAAAAGACTGAAAACACACAGGATACAAACACTGACTATATTCCAGTACAAGGACACAGAGAAACAAAGACAAGACAAAGCGTATTACTTTCCACCAAGTATGAGCAGGGGGCAAGCTCCCCTGTGCCCCCCTCACCCCATGCTACTTAAATATATCAACTCCGATATTGCACTTCACTACACTAACATGAGTTATGTTGTAGTATAGCAAGTTAGAAGGGAACATTACTAAGGTTACAACAGGCAGTCACGAAACATGTAATGGTATGTTCGCTATTTTTTTCTGTGGAGTGCGATCTCAGAGTTGATGTATTTAAGTAGCAGGGGGTGTGGGGGGCACATGGGGGCTTGCCCCCCTGCTCATACTTAGTGGAAAGTAATATGCTTTGTCTTGTCTATAGTCAGTGTTTGTATCCTGTGTGTTTTCAGTCTTTTGGGATTCAGGATTTTGAATTGTCAGTGTTTTGAGTTTTCAGGATTTTTGGTGTCAGTCTTATGGGATTTGAGATTGTGGGTTTTCAGTTTTCTGCAGTGAATCCATATATATGTGTATATATATATATATATATATATATATATATATATATATATATATATATATATATACATATATATATCTTAGACACACACACACACACATATATATCTATATATGTATTGCTGGTGACTCCATAGACTCTGTATTATGTAGAGAAACATATGGATTCCAACATTATCTGTCTGTTGCTATGTATTATGTAATATTTCTGTTATGGATGTTTATTCACTGATGCTTCTTAAATCAAAAGGATCTCTGTTTATGTCTGCTTGCCTTGTGCTGTCTGTGGCCTGATTATGGATACAGAGGGTTTCTAACACTTTACATAAATTGTTCATTTGATAATTTTCAAATAGCTCTCTGCTAATGTGGATGGCATTTACTGCTCAGTAATTGTGTTGATATAAGCTCCTCATGCATAACGTTTCATATGACTGATTTTTTTTTTTTCTCTACACAGGTTGTCTGTTTAGGGTCAAATTGCATTACATCACACATTTCACTTGTACAAATATATATTATCTGTAGAATGCTAATGTAAACTGCATGCAGAGTGTGTGGCTATTGTGGCACAGTGTCATGATATCCAGTGCAGGAGTTCAAATCCCACAGACAGCCTCTACAGATATCACAACTTATGTTGTTGCTCCAAGTGTTATGTATTCATGCATTGTTTTCATATCACACATTTTTATATCTCACAGTAAAATATAGCACAAGACTATTTCCTAGCATTTCACATTGCACAGGACTGCAGAAGGTTTACAGCTGTATAAGCTGTCCACATAATCATCTCCATATGTGCGCCCCCACATAAATCTAACCATGTGCATGTAACTGTCTTTCAGTTGGCAAACAAGACCTAGAGACAATGATTTCACCCTACAGGAGAACAAAATTATAATAGATGGTCTGTACCAACATCGACAGAGACTCCTTGTACGGGTAGGAAATACAGTATGGAAGAATGAAGTCTGGACCAACCTCACCAACATGATGTCACAACAGATCCTGGGAGGCCGCTGACAGTGCTTTGACATGATCCTTCATGCAGCCAACAGGGTACACTGGTATGAGAAGGCCCACTATTGCACCCCCTAATGAGATCACACAGTTTCTTGCATCACTGATTACGGTGAGTGGTGAGCACCACATATCTAGGGGTGGGATAAGAAGCAGGTGTTCCAGGCTGTGTATGTATGAGTTGCTGTGATTAACACTGATGCATATAGAGTAAATCAGTACATTTTGCTGTTGCATGCATATTCATGTATTGCCATTTTTGTGTTGCAGCAGAAGAATTGTATTATGTACATGGGTCCACACAAGGTGATGACCAACGTAAGTGTTATGACATCCAGTACATGCGTAAGAAAGCAACCAACATATGTAATGTCTGCATTCATTTCCACAGGTCCATCCACTTCTGCATAGCAGCAGGACATGACAGGTGAGTGTCTCCATATACTGTTACTGTGACCATTACCTGTTATTGCCTCAGCCTGCTGTCATGCCAGTTCTGTTTACCATCTTATTGATATTTCCCTCATATTATAAAATGCAGGTACATCTTCTGGGGACACAAGCTTTGCAGATGCATCTATAGACAGACCAGGTATGATTCCCCAACATGTTCGTAGGCTACAGCAATGCGTAGCAGACCTGTGTTGTATGAAGTTAATGTTGCTGTTTTTTTACGCATGGACATCTGGCCAACAGGTGCCCTGTACATCATGTGAGTATCAGCAGACGCAGTCACTGTGTTGTACTTGTCACGTGAATATGCTGGTGCCTGTATACATGACTGTGTTTGCTATGTCTGAACTTTCCCACTGCAGGATCCACATTTCAACACGTGAACTGACCACATCTGGAAGGTGTCACCGGTATGCTATTAAATCTCTTTCTTACATGTCATTGCTGTCATTCCTGTTGTTGTCCTCCATTAATACTGTGTCCTTCTGCCCCTTCATAGGACAACAACCATCAGCATCTCGGCCACAAACAACTGGTCTGTGTATGTATTACCTACTGCATGTTTTACCTGTGTTGGAATGGTACATGCTTGTATGTATGTGATTAAGACTGCTGAGTTTATGCCTTTGTATCACTACAATAGTTGTATTTCATCCCTCTCCTCTGGTGCTGTCATCCCATGAGGATATCTCATTTGTGTGTGTTTTGCTTGTATTCCTCACATATGTTATCGTGTGGCATATATAACATTATTGTCAACTCCCTGCTTTATAGGTTCTTTGTCTCATAGGCAGACAATACCTCCTTAAGTCATTATTATCTGTAAACCATAGTGAGATATATGTGGCATGTGCCATTAATGATATACAGCAAGTTATTTAAGTATGCTTTCCTGACTTGTGCCATCTGTCTCTTCTTTTAGCATGTCTACTACTTTTATTCTCCATTACCCCGTCCACTGATCCTGATGTGGGACTGGATGTGTCATAGTATGGTAGCAGGGTCCCTGGCAGACAGAACACAGACTTGGTGATACAGTCCGGTCCAGATGGTGACAGTCATGATGCAACTGTAGCTTTAGATGAGGAGGAAAACTTGTCCAGCCAGTCTACCAATGAGGGCACTTTAGGTGGTGAACAGGATGAGGCCTGTGAAACACAGCCCCATGTTGAATCTGGTGGTGATGTTGACACTTCCACACAATACATCAATATTGCCCATTGCATTAAGCATGAACCTATGAACCTATGTAGCTAATGTGCATGGGCACATGTCAGAAGGTGCCTGCCTACTCCTATAGGCAAATGAATATTCCCAGTGACATCATGGATCTGATATCCATGCACTTGTCTGTGCCATGGATCATGTTGCATACCAGCTGGGTGTGTTGCATGAAGGAAAGAAGAGCAGTCATGGTGAGATCATGGTGTCACTGGTTGCACAGAATGAAAAAATGTTATTTCTGGCACAGTCCATTGAATCCCTGGCTACAGCAGTACCATAGTATAAGCAGGGTTCTGCTTTCCATGACTGTGCTTAGCCAATTGCCACATGGGAGAGGCAGGACAAGTCTCAGCACACCAAACCTTGCCCATTGGGCATCGATATCTGTGTTGCAATGTGCACACACTTTAGCTGCTGGCCCATCCAATGTGGGCCTGGCGGTCAAGACCAGACAGTTGACTCGCACTCATGCTCTTTCCCACAGTGTGTCTCATCAACCCCTATATCACTAGGTGGGTTGCAAACTGGCTCACTGATAGAACCCACAGTGTGAAAGTAGCTGACTCCAAGTCAGCTACTGACCAGTCACAAGTGGAATCCCACAGGGTTCAGTCCTGGGTCCACTCCTGTTTGTTATCTACTTCTCTGAAGTCCAGGCCAACACGAAGGGACTCTGGCTGACAAAGTTCACAGACGATTGCAATTTGGGAGCTGTTATTTACTCTCCAAGTGATGTTGATATCCTACAGAAAGACCTCACTGAGACCAACGACTGGTGTCAGAACCACGGCCTTAAGCTCAATGCCAAAAAATGTGTCATCATCCCCTTTGGGAAAACCCAGTTCCCATGAATTACCACATCGATGGTAGTCAGCTGAACACAGAAGGCGTTATAAGAGATCTGGGAACACAGGTTGACAGCAACCTCTCTTTTGACCACCACATTGCCACTGTGGTCAGAAAGTCCTTCTATGTGGCACATCTCATTACTAAGGGTTTTGCATCCAGGAAGAAATAGATCATTGTCTCCCTCTACTCTTCCCTCATTAGGCCAATCATTGAGTACAGTGCCCCATTTGCCATGTACCTCACTAGACATCTGCAACAACTGGAGAGACTGCAAAAGTACAAAGAGGATCCTAGGCCTTAAACACTTGTCCTATATGGACAGACTCAAAAAACTCCAACTATTCTGTGTCTCATATCGCTTACTTAGAGGCGATTTTTTGCTTGACTTATAAAGCCATGTCTGACCCAACTCTGTTAGAAATTCTACATCTAAAGAAATCCCAATCCTTCCGCACCACACGCTTCAGAGACCTCAACTCCATTACCACAATCAACAGAACAAGCTGGAGGGATGGGTTCATAATCCAGAGGCTGCCCATTTTATGGAACACACTTCCCATACATGTCAAACAGAGCACCTCACTGGCCCTCTTCAAGAGAAATCTTGATGAGTGGATGGGAAATAGAAAATTCACCCTGGGATTACTCCAGTGGCTCTACTCAATCAAGGCACTGGGAAATAAGGTTGGGTGGCACAATGCCAGGGTAATCATATGACCTAGGCTTGTAAAGACTCCAGGGCCATTAGCTTAGTACACACCTATGAATCTATGAACATGCTAGTGTCGCCCCATTAGTCTCCTCTATGGAGCAACCTGGACCAAGTGTTTCCATACATGGCAGGGCAGAACAGACTGCAATGTGTGCTGTCAGTGTGGGCACCCTAGACTGTGATAGAGTAGCACTGACAGTTGATCCACACTGTCTGGTACTGTCAGTCTCACCCTGTGGTGGTGGTGGTGCTGGTGATTGACGTGGAGACCACTGACAATGTGATCTTTCTGTGATTGTTGTGAAGTCTGACTCCATGGGAGGCTGACATTTTTACTAACCATAGGTGACTCCATTTCGTAAATTACAGTTTACTAATACTTTACATTGATGTATGTTGCTTGTGATACTGACAACAGTTCTGCATTATGTCCTGAGTTGGTTTCCTGTTTTCATCTTTTGAATGTGGCCAGGAATGTGTTTCACATATGTATGTCTCTTGTTGGTTGCCATACACACATACACCACTATGAGATTGTACGTTATAATTATGTTATGTCTGATGCTCAATGTGTTTGAGTAATTGCCATTAGATGCAATCAGTACTACTGTGGTGGGGCAACACCTGAACATCAATGTTTAATGTGTGTACTTCTGTAAGTGTGGCTTGTTATGACTCAAAGGTGTGTGTCAGACACTGATGTATTGTCTGGGCCTGGACTTGTGATCGCAGCCTCAATCATTCACTCACGTTTCTTCTGCCCTGCTGCGTACTCCTGCTCCTCCTCTAAAAGCTGTGAAATGTCATCTTCAGACATCTGCAGCTGGAAGACCACCATGTGCTGCTGTTATCATATCAAGTAGCATGGTACACACTATCATCATCTGTGCTGCCTTTTCAGGTGTGTATTGCAGTGCACCCTGGGATATGTCCAGACATCTGAACCTAGCTTTCAGAAGACCAAACACATGCTTAGTAGTATTTTGTGTTGTTGCATTCACTGTGTTGTAGGCCTCCTCTACAGGGTTTGATGGTTCTTTGTACAATGTCATTAGTCATGGCTTAAGTGGATAACCGTAGTTGCCTGTTGTGGGGAATGAACATGTGTCATTGTGGATAGGGATGTCCTTAGCTTGCATCTTAGCTGTGGTCCTGTACTTACCCAGTAGTATTCCCTCTGGTATATCACCGTGCTGAAATGCAGCCCTCGGGCCACTTTCCCTCCACATGGCAGCATCATGGATACCTCCAGAAAGTGTTGTCATGATGTTTGTTATGTTGCAATCTGAAGCACACACAAACTGGCAGTTTAGGGATGGCCACCCCCTTTCTGTTGATGTATCTGTCTGCTTCTGGATGTACGGGGGTCTTAATAGGGATTTGGGTTCAGTCTATTGCACCAAGTACATGTAGGAAGTTTGCGAGGTTATAGAAGTGGTGTATAATAGTTCTGTGCTCCACAGGGATAGATAGAAGCACATGTGTTCATCTACCTTGCTGCACTTTGTTACCAGGACTTTTGACAGGATTCATCTGGCAGCTGTTTGTGTCACTCCTGCAGCATCCTCCATGTGTCTTTGGAATGTCCCAGATGCCAGTACACCTAGGCTCAGATGCAGTTTTGTTTCAAGAGGGATGGGGTTGCCTCTCAATGTCTGCACAGACATGTGGGACACACATGTTGCACACAGCCTGCACCAGCTGTCTTTCTAGGCTGTACCTGTCAAAGATTTGTTAATCGGACAGTCGGCTTAATTGCAGTTTTGCTCTCTGTCTAGCTGGCTGCTTTCTAGGATGAACATCCACATCCTGCTCCATAGCTTGCAGTACTGCAGCCTGTCGCAGTTCATTCACGGCAGCTAGCATTTATTGTTGTCAGTATTAAGGATTCTGTAGGATTTCACGGGAGTAGCTTCCATTCCTTGCATTGCAGTATGGCATTCACTGAGGATTTCGGAAACAGAGTTGGCATTGCATTTTGTCCTAGTTAAGTTGTGTTGGGCATGCATTGTGTGTTTTGGACTCCAACAGGTGTGCATGGAATCTGTAATTATCCTACTGTAAATAGTTAAGTACTTAGACTGCTTTGCAGTGTATCTTTTGAAATTGTGTCCGCAGCTGGTGTGCTGAAGTCTTCTGCAGCATGCTGCACTGTCTGCAGCTATCTTTTGGAATCCAGCCCCGGATTTACCTAGTATGGTTTAATCAGTGCTGATTGAATTTATTGACATATCTATAGGGTTTAAATAAAACGCAGCAGTCACAAGAGCAGGAATCAGAAAAGAAAACAGATAGTGGAAAAAATAAAATAAGAATCTGTGTTTTCACTGTATTCACAAAATTAAATGCCATGTTATGTATTAATGAAATTAAACTGTTACAAAAATAATCAGTAACTTACAGATACTAAAATGAATATTTGGCAAATGCAACCTAAAATAAAGAAATATATATTAAAACACAATAAGCATCCATAAAGTTTGAGAAATAATATATGCTTCCTACAATGATCAGTAACTGGAGCAAAAGTTCAAAGCAAAAATAACAGTTTAATATAAAGCCAAAATTTTAAGCAGAAATCCCCAAAAGGAAGAAGGTAAGCACTGGCAGCTTGCACACTGTCTTGTTGGCTGTAACAATAGTTGTTATAAGAATGTGCAGTCATGTAAATTATTATAATAACCTATATTAAAAGTAAGATATGCATAATTTTGTAAAATGTGAAAGGTGGTGTAAATTACACTTTACGCAATGTTAGAAACACCCTACATGTGCAACTGTAAGTAAAATATAAAGTACTGACCTTTTTTGCCTATAATATTATAATTATGGCAGTGCAAACAGGTACCATACTAGTGGAAAAACATAAGCAGGAAAATATAATTACAGTTCAGAGTTAAAGTTGCAAGATCAAGGAATTCCTTAAGAATAAGAAAAAAAAATGGACATTTATTTTTTCCTGTAAGAGGCAATATGTTATAGTTTTAGTTATTACTGTTCAAATTATAGGAACAGCATTATAATTTATTTTCTTTTTTTTTTTTGAATTACACTCCATTTGTCCTTTTGTGTGATGGCTGTTGTTATGGGCTCTTCATGGATGGGGATCAAGTGTATCAGGAACAGATCTCCATCAGTGTGGGACAAGTGGGACATTTAGTCATTATGATGGCCGATGGTCACTGGCAGCAGGGTACAAAAAATGCCTCATCTGTAAAACATAATCAGTAAAGGGAGCCTGATGTGTAACAGTTTACACACAAAAGCACCAAAGTATATCTCACTCAGTTTTAAAAAAGATCCATTTGAACTGTGCAGTTAACTCTAAAAATCAAACATCGGCCAGACTTATTCCCACTCAAGCAGGGTCCCCCCCATGTCAAGCCAGACAGTCCAAGACTGAAGAGTTGGTTATTCCAAAAGAGGACAGTCTAATTTCCTTTTTAGCATAAATCCATACCTCTTAACCTCTTAGCACAAAAAATCTGGACAAAGCCTAAAATAATAAAAGGACAAAGTCCCTAAAATATGGATAGATTTTAAACATTGCTCTTTTAAACTTAGAAAGCTGCTAGAATAACAGGTTTTATGTTAGTATGCATTTTGTGAAGGATATAAAGTCTTAAACTCAAATGTGAATCATTATTTAGTGACTTCAATTGTCAGTGATTCTCCAGAGAACCACAAATTTCATGACGAACAGATAAGAAATATGAGGAAAAAATCTGAACAGTCTGCAAAAATCTGGATGATTGAGAGGTATGCATAAACCAGATTAAAATTATCAGTCCTCGTGAATGAGGCATTTTGAAACACAAATACAGGTATTCTCTGTATTTACAACTGGGAAACCCTGGTTTTCAAAAGTACACCCTTATCAAGCTCCATGGTACAAAAGCAGCCATCATTGTTGCTAGTCAAGGTAGGAAACCCTATAATTTCAACATACAGGGACAGCCCCAAGCTGAGCACAGGTTATGCCTAATCATAACTCTCAGTTTAAACAAAAAATATTGCTTCATCAGGATCTCATTCACGACCCATTGCTCACTTTATCACTTTCATAATCATAACAAGATATGTAACTATTTTCTCCATCACCAATTCCCTTTTTCACATTTTTTTCCTACATAGATTTGGGTGTTGTATCAACTGTCTCCACCTGTCTCAGTTCAATGCCACTCACCTTCCTTTGACTGTCATGCCTGAGTGTCTCAGGTCTTGTTTCATACAATATGTTTGTGTCTCTTGGCTGCACACACTTGTTTCCTTTTGGCTTCTTCCTGGCTTTCCCAAATCATCTTCAGCAAGTTGTCTTCTGTTTTCCTGCATGTGTGATTAGACCACCATAATCTGTTCTTGACTCCCTGCAACAGGGGATACTTTGGCTTCTGCTCTGATTTCTTAATTTCTTCATCTGTCCCACAGTGTGCAGCCTACCATCAATTTCAGGTATATTGTGTCTCTGAAACAGTAATGATGATAAGAGAAATACTGTTGTTATACTCTTTTTGGTTTGGTTAGAAAGCCATAAAATGTGTTGATTTCTCTAGAAATATTATGGTGTTTCCCACTGTAAAGACACTTCATTGTTTATAAAATTGATGATTAACAGTTTTTTCTGCATATAGGTAGTTCTTGATTTGTTGCACATAGTTGGGCAGAGCTGAATAGTCTTGGTTAATTGATTTTAAAATAATATTTTGAGAAATAAAACTGACAATGCCTTTTCAGTGCATCACTGACTTGTAGCAAGAGGTATGAAGTCAGTCACTATGGGGTACAGAGTAGGTACTACTGCCCTTCTACCTGTAGTAGTGGAATCATTCCTAACACCTTTCATAGAATTGAAAAAGATAAGCTAATGATTGCATCTTGTAGTATTGTATGATCACGTGGATGCAAACTGCCTCTGAAGTTTAAAACATTGATGGAGGAAGCCACTGAGCTTCAGTGAAAGATGGTATCATTTGTTGTTAAACTGATCAAGCTGCAAGACAAAGTTTGGAGAATGTGTTTTTATTCATCTGGAATCCCAGAGAAGGAAGGAGGTTTGAACCATTTAATATATATGTAATTTGCAGAATAGATTGGAAGTGCCTTCTGCGGAAGGTTGGGCGCCGGGCTGGCAACTTGACACCGTAAAACTCCACTGGCAATCATGAGCCAACAAGTGATCTGCTGTGGCGACCCCTAACTGGGAAAAAGCTGAAAGAAGAAGAAGAATAGATTGGAAGTCCTCTAAACTGGATGGAATTAGACTTTGATTATATGATTCCTTCACCATATTTAGGTTTAATGTCCCAAAATATTTTGATGCATTTTCAAATGGGGTATCTTTAAAAAAGATGTTTTCTCTACAATTTGTGATCCCTGTAGAGTCTGTATTTTAAGAAGTGGGATTTTTATTTATTTATTTTTTGGGGAGGGGCACAATAGCTATTCTGTTTAAACAGCAGAGCAACGTGTTCTGATTTATGAGGTTTTGCAAGTATATTTGTAGAAGAGTTTTAAATTTCTTGTGTCTTATCCGATGGTGGTGAAAGTTTTTTTTTTTTTACTTCTAGCAGTACGGTTTGTTTCACAGATGCGAGGATGGGGACAGACAGGATTTTGTAGTATATACAACAACACTCCCTGATAGACCAACTTGCAACAACTGAATACAAACTGAGATCACAGGAGACTAAATGAAAATGAACAACAATAAAATTACTGTTTTATTCTTCACTCTTCTAGTGCCTCGGTGTTACCACCTTCTTGGAATACATACATCTTAAACAAACCCACTTTTATATCATTAAAATATTAATTACCTTTAGTTATACAATTAAGCATACTAAACATTTAAAGTAAACATTTCCAATTAAGCTCATTGTTCAGTCCCTTAGGGACCATCGTATTATATTTTAAAATGTAAATACATTCCTTATATAATAATTTTTGTTTCAAAACATTTTCATCCCCCCACGGACAATTAATCTGTTCTAAAATAGTACCTTGTAAAAGACTATTATTTCCTTGGTGCTTAGTTTAAAAATGTAAGGAAATTATTTTATCTCCACTTTGGTGTTTTACATCCCTTAAGTGTTCCATAAATCTGGTACGAAACATACGTTTCGTTTCCCCTATGTAAAACAACCCGCAGGGGCAATACAAGACATATATTACCCCTTTGCTGTTACATGTATATGTACCTCTAACTTCAAATTTAACATTGTTAATATATTCTACTTTATTAACAATGTGAGTACATACATTGCATTTTCCACATCTTGAAGTGTCAAAATTGTTTAATGGTCTTGGTGGGTTGGACTCTGGCATAATAAAAGTTCCATGGACTAACATTTTTTTTAAACTTTTCCCATTGGTAAATGAAAAGAGGGGGTTTGCTGGCAAAATAGTTGACAAATGTTTTTTTCTTTAATAAATATTTCCAGTAATGTTTGACTAATTTTATTATTTCTTAATTTTTGATGTTATATGTAGAAACAAAATATATAGGCTCAATTTTACGTTCAATATCCTTTCCATTGAAATGTTGACCCATATAATAATTTTTTCTTTTCATTAAATAATTATTACCATTATGTAAAACTTTATCCACTGCTGATTGTACAACTACTGTATCATACCCTCTTCTTAAAAACATGTTGGTTGTTCTCATTTCTTGTTGTAAAACATTTTTATCTGAACAAATCCTAGACAACCTCAACAGTTCACCATAAGGAAGAGCTTTTGTCACATGTGGTGCATGACAACTCAAGACATGTAAATACTGCCCCCCATCCACAAACTTCCTATGTATGGTACTGACCACTTCCCCATTTATTCTGCCCTCCAAGACCAGATCCAAATATACTACCTTCATGCCTTGTTGTAGTCCATCAAAAAATAATTCATAAGGATTTTCATGTAAATGAGATATAAAGCTATGAACTTCATTATAACCACCTTCACAAATAAAAATCAGATCATCAATGTATCTATAATAAGATTTTACATATTTTCTTACAAAATCCTGTCTATACAAAATTGTATCCTCAAAAAATGACATGAAAATATTTGCATACATGGGGACAAATGGTGCCCCCATGGCAATACCTTGCTTCTGCCTGTACACCTGTTTATTAAAACAAAAATAATTGTTTTTAAGAGAAAACTCCACTAATTCAATAACAAAATTTGACAAAGGATTATCACCCAAAGCATATATGATAGCTTTTAAACCATCAGAATGTCATGTAGAAGTATATAGACTTTTTACATCGATTACTATCCAATATTTATTGTCATTCCATTTTACTGAAGAAATTTTTTTCAAAAAATCAAAACTATCTTGAATATATGCTGGAGCCTTTTGTGCATAAGGTAGTAACAACTTATGTAGTATCAGACCTAAATTATGCAAAAAATATTTACAGGCTGAGATAATGGGTCTGCCAGGAGGGTTATACATATCTTTATGTATTTTTGGCAAACAAAAAAGGTGTCCATTTCACATTGTTTATCAAATAGTTTTTCTTTCGCATCTTTCTCTGTAAAATACCCCAACCTGACACCTTTGTCTATAAGTCTATCATAACTTTTTAAGGCCTATTCATATTTCTTTGTATTGCTTATTTCATATACTTCCTGATCATCCAGGTGGTCCATACACATCTTATAATATTGGACTACATTCATTACAATAATCTTGTTACCCTTATCGGGTGGTTTTATTATTAAATCATTATTAGTTTGTAAATCTTTCAAAGCACACCATTCTTTAAGTGTTAAATTATATTTAATATTATCCTTTCTTTTCATAATTTCCTTACATATATTTTCGCCACCAAAGTAAACCATAGAACTAAAATGTATTATTTGTTCGTTTTCAAAAGGTGGAATAAATTTACTCTTAACAGGAACATTTGAAGTATCAATATTACAGTAGGCATTCACATTGATAAAATCATTCATTTCTTCATAACAAGAGTGGAAGCTATCTTCTGACTCTTCTTGAATTAACTCAGCAGAATTCCCATATGTACTATAAGAGAAAAAATATTTAAGGTGTAACTTACAGACAAATTTAAACATTTCCTGTTTCACTATATAAACTCTAGGTACAACAGTTGGAATAAACTTAAGACCTAAATTCAAAACTGAATATTATTCCTGAGATAAATCACAATTGGACAAATTAACAACTACATTTTCTAGCTCATTTACATCGTTATCGTTTAAATTTCTTACTGTTGTTATGTCCATTAAATTGTCCGTTTCTAAAATCTCTTCTCTGGTAAGTGGTATTCGTGCTGTTTCTTCCTCTTTTCTGCCCTTGTCATTGCCGGTCTTGTTCACCATTGTTTTAAAAACGCTGATGAAAATTCTCAGGGTGTTGTGGAACAGGTAGGCGAGGAAACTCTTCTTCTCCACTTCCATCGCCACTAGAATAACTTGCTCCGTCCGAAGAAGCAAACGACACTGAAGACCTCTTTTTAAAAACTCCATTACCCTGATGATAATTCTTTCGTCTATGATTGGATGGTGCAACAAATGCTCGCCCACTTTCGTAATCATTGATGTCTCTCTGCAATTTTGTCTTTTTCTGTTCCACTAATTCCACTTCCAAAGCGGATAATTTGTTGTTAATTTTTCCCAAAAGGTTATCGATATTTTGGGCACCTAAAAAAACTGATATGTTATTAGACAGCGTGGCCAGTTCTTGTTTAAGTTTTTTATGTTTCACCTGATCTCTTTCAATCAAGATGTGTAACCACTTTGTGACACATCTATGTGAAGCCGCTAGCCGTAAACCCCTAGGTGTAATGTTCAGCTCAATATACCTTTGCAGACTTAGTATGTCAAAGTGTACCCTTGTCTCCTTCTCCAGTAGTTTCTCAAACTTTTCACATAAGTCTCTTTTGTCTGCTGGAATTAAATTCAAAGTCTGACCTATTGTCATAAACGGATTTGATGCTTGTTTAGATCTCTCAGTCACAAAAGCATCAAAAAGCTGCCCCATACCTTGGTTTACTAAACAATTTTCAGTAGTTATAGCAGAGAGACTCTGTGAACTGCCCAAATATTGTTCCATAGTTCTTTGAGATCCTGGAAGGGACCCCATTCCACCAATTACTCCCAGTGAAGAAGTGGACTCCTCTCGAAACAAACGGGGAACATCCACGTTTGGATCCAAAGTCATAGAAAATCCAACACTCCCTAATAGACCAACTTGCAACAACTGAATCCAAACTGAAATCACGGGAGACTAAATGAAAATGAACAACAATAAAATTACTGTTTTATTCCTCACTCTTCTAGCGCCTCAGTGTTACCACCTTCTTGGAATACATACATCTTAAACAAACCCACTTTTATACCATTAAAATCTTAATTACCATCAATTATACAATTAAGCATATGAAACATTTAAAGTAAACATTTCCAATTAAGCTCATTGTTCAGTCCCCTAGGGACCATCGTATCATATTTTAAAATGTAAATACATTCCTTATATAATAATTTTTGTTTCAAAACATTTTCATCCCCCAATGGACAATTAATCTGTTCTAAAATAGTACCTTGTAAAAGACTATTATTTCCTTGGTGCTTAGTTTTAAATGATGTCAGTAAGGATTTTGTAGTATACCTCACTTGAGGTTCAATGTCTTGTTTTGCAGAGTTGAAAGTTAGGAGAATGGAAACGGAAGTGACACATAACTCAAAGCAATGCATTTGGGACTGGTGATATAGAATAGCCAAAGACTGCTTGGATAATAATTTGGACTTGACATGGTGTTTGAAGTCATAATAAGTGCATGACTGTTTTAGCATTTTTAAAGAGTTAATAGTCTAGATGGATAAAATGCAATTGGATGCTCCAGTGATCTTAAATAATGTTTCTGTAAAATATAGTGTGGTTGATTGACCGTTTACAACTTTTATTAATGTTCCAAGAATCATAGTTAATATTATTTGTTTACTATCTTATTTACATAACATGAGAAGAATAATAAAGTTGGTTATATATAGTGTATGAAAACAGGTATAAAGTACAAGGGGTAGACAATAGAGGTGTTTAAGTGGATTTACATCAGCTTGTTGAAATCCCAGCTTACTGAATCCCAGTTTGTCGACTCGACACTGAAAATATTGAAATCTCACATCATCAAACAAGCGGAACAGTGATTATCCATCCAGGGTATTTAACCAGTTACCCCCCCCCCAACAAAATACCCAAACAGCACCATCCCTAACCCATCAGGTGGGGGGGGGCTATGCCCCCTACACCCCTAACTAAATATACCAGCTCCGAGATCACACTACAGTTGGGAAAAGGGCAGAGTTCACCGTCTTGTACAACAGGTTACTTACCTTAGGAAGATCTTCGTTGTTCCACTGCTTCGATGAAGTGAGGTTCAATATTTTGAGTGTTGATAAAATGGGATTTGATGTTCTGAGATTTCAACAAAGTCAGGTAGACCCATTTAAGTACATAACGAAAATTGTTGTAGGTAAGAGTGATAAGTATGCCCCTAAGATAAATTAAATATTCATTTTATAATTACCTAATTGGTATGAGTTCATCTAAGATGTGTTTGATTGTTAACTGCACGTATTTAATTTAGTTGCTCAGCCTCAGTTACCTGGGATAGGTCTGTTGACTGAAATTTGGATGTAAAACTAATCGACCTTCTAAAAATGAACTAAGGAATGCTACATTTAATATAGGTTCATTGACAGGATCCAGCTTGGAAGTGGACATGTGATGGTAAGGAGGACACTAGACATCCTGTGTATTGAGGAATCAAGGTGGACAGGTAGTATAGTAAAGTCACTTGGCTTGACATCCAGCATTTACTGCTCCTGGAGAGATGAACTAGAAATGGTGTGGGTATTGTGGTGAGAGACCATCTTCTAAAGCCAGTAAGAGATGTCATCAGAATTAGTGACAGACTTGTGGCAGTGAGACTGCATTGTGAAGATAGGACAGTATTCATACCTCAGCCAGTGCCCCACATCAGGGGTGTGAAGGCAAAAAAAAGAGTCCATTCAGGCAGCAGTTTAATGACCTACTAGAAAAAGAGGGGGCAAAATGAGTTAGTATTGATAATGGGAGACCTGAATTATTATATCAAGATAGTCAGAGCAGGATATGCTGACTGCCTGGGTCCACAAGGGTGGAAAAACAGGAATAAAGCAGGAGAGGTCATTCTGGACATTTGCCTGGAAAATACCTTGATGGTGGCCAACACATTGTTCTCCAAGAAAGGCAGTCATTCTGTACAAGAGTGATCAGCATACAACTCAGATCGACTTCATCTTAGTAAGGAAATTAAATTTGGGTAAAATTGGAGATTAAGTCATCCACAGTAAAACTCTCATTCCCCCAGAATAAATGACTGGTGACCACAATCAGCTGCAAGTAGTCATCAGAGAAGGCTTTAAGATAAACAATGACTGCAATGAAGAACTTGAAGCTGACTGGAGCAAGGGCACAGAAGTTGAAGGAAATGCTCAGGGCTTTAGCACCTCAGGAAGAAGAGGAAATAGGTAAAGTTGAAGAGTCGTCGTGTCTCAAAACAATATGGGTGAAGAATATAGAACAGATATGCACCCAAGACAGGTATGGAAATAAGGTATGCAAGCAGAGTTTGTGAAAGTTACCAAAAGAAAGAAGACATGAAGGAAGAAGTGGTAAATTAATAAAAAAAAAGTCAGACCAGGCTATGAAAGAATATTATCTAACTAACAAAGAGGTAGTTGCAATGGTAAACATCAAGGCAGCAGTAAACTGTGCCAGCATCTGGAAGGTGACTCCACAGATGGCACAAATAATCTCTTGTAATGCAAAGACAGAAATATAAAGAGGATAGTCATCAAACGTCATTTTTAATGGATGCCAGCAATGATCTGCTCATAAGTCCAGAGGACATCCAAGGCAAATTGAATAAGTATGACCAGCAGCTTTCAAATGAAGAAAAGCCCATAGAAGATGTATTGCGTCAGGCACAGCCTACAATGAAAGAAGGAGAATGCACCCTAGAAAAGGTAAGAGCAACACTAAAGAAAATTAAGTCCGAGAAAGCAGCAGATCCAGATGAAGTTGCAGCAGATGTGATAAAGGTAATGGGTGAGTTAGGGGGGCAATGGCTCCAGAGGGTACTCATCATAGTATGGACATATCCCAGGTGACCAAAGAATAAGCATTCTGGTGCCAGTGTACCAGAATAAAGGGGACATTCACAACTGTAGGATGTACAGAGGTATCCAGTTCCTGTCACACTCCATGAAAGTGCTGGACACGTTACCTGATAAATAAATACTTGGAGCAGTAGCAAAAAAAAATGCAAAATAATATCCTTTCAGAAGATGATCACCCCTGCAAAATACAATATTGATAGCACTCCCCTAAGAGTAGACCCAGTTGTAAGGGACTTGGGAACTCAGGTTGACAGTAACCTGAGCTTTGATCACTATGTGTCCATGATAGTGAGAAAATACTTGTATGTGGTACAACTTATAGATAAGGGCATCAAGTAAAATGCACTCTTTTACATGTACTTGACCAGGTATTTCCAACAGCTGGAGTTGGCAAAGAGGCTCCTCACTAAAAGAATACAGGGTGTAAATACCATGCCCTATGTGGACTGCCTCAATGTTTTGTCCTGTAGTCCCTTTATCACACTACTGAGGGGCAATCTATGCCTAACCTACAAGGTATCCTCCTATCCAACCCTAATGGATCTGTTACATATTTACAAAACAACACTAGAATTACCCAGTCTAAGGATCAAAACCTCATCTGTGATATAAATAAAACAGGTTGGAGGGGCAGATATATGTCTCAGAGATTACCCCTTCAGTGGAACAGACTCTCCATTCATGCCAAACAGAGCTGTTCCCTATGCCTATTCAAATGCAGTGCAGACCATCATCATCTTCTTTTGGCTGTTCCCATTAGGGGTCACCACAGCGGATCATCTTTTTCCATTTCTTCCTGTCCTCTGCATCTTGTTCTGTCACAACAACCACCTGCATGTCCTCTCTCTCCACATCCATAAACCTTATCTTAGGCCTTCCTCTTTTCCTGTTACCTGGTAGCTTCATCCTTAGCATCTTTTTCCCAATATACTCAGCATCCCTCCTCAGCACATGTCCAAACCAACGTAATCGTGCCTCTCTGGCTTTGTCTCCAAACCTTCCAACCTGAGCTGACCCTCTAATATACTTATTCCTAATCCTGTCCACCCTCGTCACACCCAGTGCAAATCTTAATATCTTTAACTCTGCCACATCCAGCTCAAACTCCTGCCTTTTTGTCAATGCCACTGTCTCCAACCCATATAACATAGCTGCTCTCACTACCCTCTTGTAGACCTTCCCTTTCACTCTTACTGGTACTCATCTGTCACAAATCACTTCTGACACTCTTCTCCACCCACTCCATCCTGCCTGTACTCTCTTTTTCACCTCTCTTCCACACTCACCATTACTCTGAACTATTGATCCCAAGTATTTAAACTCATCCACCTTCGCCACCTCTACTCCTTGCATCCTCACCCTTCCTCTATCCTCCCTCTCATTCACACACACACACACACACACACATATATTCTGTCTTAGTCCTGCTGACCTTCATTCCTCTTCTCTCTAGAGCATATCTCCATCTCTCCAGGGTCTCCTCCACCTGTTCCCTACTCTCACTACAGATCACAATGTCATCTGCAAACATCATAGTCCACGGGGTCTCCTGTCTGATCTCATCTGTCAACCTGTCCATCACCATTGCAAATAAGAAAGGGCTCAGAGCTGATTCTTGATGTAATCCCACCTTCACCTTAAATGCATCCGTCACTCCCACTGCAGACCTCACCACTGTCACACTACCCTTGTACATATCCTGTACCACTCTTACATACTTCTCTGACACTCCCGACTTCCTCATACAGTGCAGACCAATGGATGGGATATCACAAATTCTCCACTGGCTTGTTGCATGTGGCCCTTATGGACAGGGGCAGGTGTTTGATGCTGTGAGGTACAGGCACATACTAGACCCATTCTTGCCCATTGGCATTCATAATTTAGAAAATTGAGGCCGGAATGGCTAGGCTTAAAAAGGCTCTAAGGCTGTTCGCCTAGTGATCTCCTATATCCTATGAGTAGAAAGTAAGATTGGATATTATATTCAGATCAGGATGCAGCACAAGTAACCTAATGTTTGCCATAAGACAGTTTGTCAGGAAGAAGCTGGAGATGACGAGAGTAAGTTAGGCACTCCTTGACTTAAAGGAAGCAGATAACAAGGTCCAAAGAAAGGTGATTTGGGCACTTCTATGATAGTTCTTAGTCCATGAAACATTGGTGGAATTAGTGCAGGATGGTCCAAGTATCTAATGAGACAAATATGAACAGTGTTTGAACTCCTAGAGGGGGGTGCCCAGTGGAGTGAATGTGCATCACGATATAGTTCTGAGTCCACTACTGTTCATATTGGTGTTGGACTACATAAGCAAAGTTGCTGCTGTATGCAGATGATGCAGCACTATAAAAAGTTTCTGAGCAGGAACTTCAGCAAATGGTAAGGTACTAGAATGCAAAACTGATGGCATGTGGGATGAAACTGAGTATGAACCAGCTACTTGTTATGGCGATAAATGGGGGAAATCAGAAGAAGCTGAAAATTGAAACATAAGGGAAAATAGTGGAACAGGGTGACAGTCTCAGTAGTCAGGGAGGGTGGTTGAAGGAAAGGGAATTCTGAATGAGGAAGTCAATGCTAGAATCACAGGTGCTGCAGCAAAGTGGCACAGAGTATGAGTGGTAGTCTGTGACAGAAGAATGGCAAATAAGCTGAAAAATAAGGCGCACAAAGCAGTGGTATGACCAGCGCTTCTGTTTGGCACAGACATGTTGGCAGTTAAGTTACAGCAACTGAGGGAGATTAAGGTGAGGTATTTATTCGTGTTAGTAGTATGTGCACACTGCTGGACAGATGAAGAAATTAGGTCATCAGGGCAGAAGCCAAAGTAACCCCATTTACAGTGAAGGTCATGGAGAATAGATTATGCTGGCTCTGTCAAGTGCAGGAAAGCAGAAGACAATTTGGTAAAGCAGATTTGGAAGAGACAGGAAGAAGCCAAGAGGAGATGAGTAAGTCCACTTAAGATATGGATGGATTGCATAAGGTTCATAGGTGTGTACTAGGCTAATGGCCTTGGAGCCTTTACAAACTTAGCCCATAGGATTACCCTGACATCGTGCATAGGTTCAAAGGTGTGTACTAGGCTAATGGCCCTGGAGATAATATTAGTCTGTCATTCTGCAGACTATTACAAGGATAGCCAATAACCAGAGGTCAGAATCAAACCCTGTACTTTGTACTTGTGAGATAAAGACCTTAACCATTGTGATAAGCAAAGACTTGGGGCATGCGGGCATGACTGTTAAATAAGGTAGGAAAGTGGCTGTGAATAGAGAGAAGTGGTGACAGTTGACATGTCCCACACAACTCGTGTAAAAATGAGAAGGGCGGGTTGATGTCGATGATGTATTCTGTAATATTGTAATTGTATTCTGTGCATCTCTATGGTTCTGTTTACCTGCTGTTGTAATTGCATGTATTTTGTACATTTGTTGATGTTCTTCATGTTTCACTGTTGCAGTCATTACATTTGGGTAATCTGCTGGCAGGTTGCCCTCAGTTGGCCTAATAACAAAGTCTTGGGTCCTGTGTCGGTTGCTGTCTCTTTTTCCATGACATCAGCTCGTCAGGGGTATAAAAAGTGCAGCCAATGCCATTTTAATCAATCTTTCTTGCTGCACAGTGCCCGAAGCAGAAGTAGTTTGCAAGTGCTGGTTGGCCAACTCCTGAAATTTTCATTTTCGAGTTTCAGAACCAAAGTCTTCAACCTAAAGCTAAGTACCCCACTGGGGAAACTTTTTCTTGCTCCTTACCGATGTCAGTAAAAGGTAATAATTGTATTACTTGTGGGAAGCAAATACCTCATAAGGACTTTCATTTGTACTGTATTCCTTGCCTAGGCCCTGACCACGACGTGCCTTGCTGTCAGTTTTGTGCTAAATTTAATCAACGCACTATTAAGCGTCGATATATTTTTGCATCTCATTATTTTGACTCAAGATTTAACTATCCAGAAATGTCGTCGGTTAGCAATCTGACTACCGGAATACACAAAAAATGCAAAGAAAAAGACAGAGACAGACCGTCGAGGTCCAAAACTGAAGATGAAGCTTCTCCTAAGCCAGTCGCCGGTTCGGCATCGGTTTAATATACAAATCTCTAGGCCTGAAAACACCCTCAGTACCCCTTCTGATAGAGACTCAAGGGCACAGGATAGATGGGGTAAAAAGGTTTACATGTCTGCAACCCTGGCAATAAGGGCTTTAAACTGTCAGTTTCATATGCTTAAATATTAGCAGCATGTCATGGGCTTACTGAAACAGAAAATTATGTTGATTTCTGACTGTGTGGAAAATAGAGTTACAGGATTTATTGCACTCAGCCGAACAAGTTGGAAAGCATACTTTGCAATGTGGTTTTGATTCCTTGGAGGCCTCTTGCAGGGCTGTGAAAAGAAGGCATGCTTGGCTCAAGGAGCAAAATCTGCCTGATCATGTTAAAGCAAAATTGTTGGATGCACCTCTACAACAGGACAGTCTATTTGCTAATAAGGCAGAAGAAGTTTTGAAAAAGATGGAAAACAAAGCTAAATCTATGCAAACTGTAATAGATTTCCTACAAGTGCAGCCACCCAGGTACAGTAGGCACTGGCCTACTAAGAAATGGCCCTTTCCAGTACCCAACAGAGCTGTTCAGGCCAAACCCAGACATTCCAAAGGCTCCAGGTTTCAGTCACAAGGAGCTTACAGAACAAAACAATGGGGTGCCTCCACCTCTAAATCTGGAAGTAGCAAGGCCCCACCCTATGGTAAACAGTCTCAATGACTTTCCTCTGCCATTTCCAAGCACTTATCTTTTGGCAGCCCCTTTGGGGGGGGGGGGACTAGCACTTCATGCACAAAAGTGGCATCTAATTACCTAGGACAAGTGGGTCTTAAATATAGTATCCCAGGGATACAGATTTCATTTCCACACGTTGCCAATTCCAAATGGATGGCCAGATCTGCCTCCAAATCAGTGGGCAGAGGCCCAGAAACAAGTTATGTCCCTCATGGATATGGGGGCTATTCAACCAGTACCAGAAAAGGAAAAAGGACATGGTTTCTATTCAAGACTTTTCCTGGTACCCAGAAAAGACAAGTCATGGTGTCCAATTCTGGACTTACCCATTCTAAATACTTTCCTGGACATTCCAAAATTCAAGATGCTGACTGTACAACAGTTATTGCCTATGCTGGGCAAGGATGCCTGGTTGGTAACTCTAGACTTAAAAGAGGCTTACCTGCATATCCCAATCAGGGAATCTTGCAGAAGATACCTCCGCTTCAAAATAGACTATTTGCATTACCAGTTCTCTGCACTGCCCTTTGGCTTATCTACTGTGCCCAGGGTCTTGACAAAGTGCCTGACACCAGTAATTGCATTCTGCAGACAAAGAAACCTTCAAATTTATCCTTATCTGGATGATTGTCTAATTCAGGCAGAAAACAAGGACACTCTTCTTCAACATCTTGCATTTGTAAAAAGGCTTCTAACATGCCTAGGGTACACCATCAATGAAAGTAAATCACAGCTGGTACCCTCTCAAATAATTACATTCCTGGGTGCAAGCTTGAATACAGCTGCCCAGATGGCTTACCTCACACCAGACAAACAAATTAATTTGATGACATACTTCAAACAAGTGGCCACAAAACCCAGATATCTGCAAGACAAATTCTGCAGGCCTTGGAGTTCATGGCCTCCTGCATTCTACTAATTCCATGTGTAAGACTGCATATGAGGAAACTTCAATGGTACCTAAAAAGCTTATGGAGTCAACATTGTCACAGTCTGAAAACAATGATTCCTATCATTCCTTGCCTACAACAGGAGTTCCTATGGTGGGCAAAGTCCTGTCACCAAAACAAGGGACTGTCATTAATTCCAACCCCTGCCACCCAAACCCTGACTACAGACACATCAGAGTATGCTTGAGAGGCCCATCTGGCAGGGAGATGCATTCAGGGTGAATGGAGCCCAATTCAAATGCACCTACATATCAACCAGAAAGAAATGCTAGTTGTACAGAATGCTCTGACAGCCTTCAAAGACTTTCTTCATCCAGGACAACTACTGATAAAGACGGACAACATCACAGTTATGTGGTGCATAAACAAGCAGGGGGGTACCCACTCCTACCCCTTTACAGACTATCCATGGCTTTGTGGAACACAGCCTTGACTTACCAAATACATCTGCAAGCTCAGTTCCTGCCAGGAAAGCAAAATATTCTGGCAGACGAACTAAGCAGAAATCTTATGGACCCACATGAATGGAAACTGGATCCACAAATCTTCAGCATGTTGACACAGGGATGGGGAAGCCCAGACATAGATCTTTTTGCCTCTCCCCAAAATTATCAGTTGGACAAATTCTGTGTAAGAATTCATCACAAAAAAAAAACTTGGAAATGGATGCTCTTTCTTTCAGCTGGAAAAACCTATCAGTCTATGCTTTTCCCCCTCTGCCTCTGCTCTCCAAGGTTTTACTAAAAGTCAGACAGGAAAAACCAAAAATGATTCTGATTGCTCCAGACTGGCCTCACCAACACTGGTACCCCCACCTATGCAATATGTCACAACTGCCTCAGACACCTTGTCTACTGTCTCAGCAGAACTATCAAATTCTGCACACTCAGCTCCAAACTCTGAATCTTGTAGCATGGCTAATCAACTAATTTCTCCAGTCACATCCCTCAATAAACCTGTGATGGATGTCATTTTGGAGGCTAGAAGGCGTAGTACTAGAACATCTTATGCTGATAAATGGAAAAGATTCTGTGCCTGGAACCAAACACAAGGAATAAACACAGCAATGCCCAATATTCCTTAGATTCAGCAATATTTAACTGAGATGCTTCATAAGGGCCTATCCTTTTCTTCCATAAAGAGCCATGCCTCTGCCATTTCGGCTCATTACAACACAGAGCCTCCTCTCTTTTCTCATCCCCTGCTAAAGCAGTACCTCAGAGGGGCCAAAAATTTGAGACCTCCCAGGAGAGCACCAACTCCGGCATGGGACCTCAATTTTGTGCTGGAAAAACTCACCCTATCTCCTTTTGAACCAGCTGCTACTGCAGACATAAAATTTATATCTTGGAAGACAGATTTTCTTTTAGCAGTCACTTCAGCTGGAAGGATTTCAGAACTACAGGCTCTCATGGCAGTGGAGCCTTCCATTATCTTTTACCCAGACAGGGTGGCCCTCAGGACCAATCCATCCTTTATGCCTAAGGTGGTATCCAGTGTGGCTCTTAATCAGATCATTCATCTGCCAACTTTTTTCCCAAATCCACAGAACAAGGGGGAGTGGATTCTGCATTCATTGGATGTACACAGACAATTAAGATTCTATTTAAACAGGACGGAATCTCTAAGAAAATCTGAGCAATTACTGGTGGCATTTGCTGCAGGGGCAGAGGGAAAGGCTATTTCAAAGCAGACTATTTCAAAATGGATACGCCATTGTATTCATTTCTGCTACATGCACCATGGTAAACCTGTCCCCAAGGGGATCAGATCCCATTCCACTAGGGCTGCATCTACTCCTGCAGCTTTTCTCAGAGGGGTTCCTACCAGAGACAGTCTAGAAACTTTTACTTAGAGCTCAGTTCATACGTTCACCAAACATTACCATTTACCTCTCTTTTCTAAATCCAGAGCAGGCTTTGCTACTACTGTCCTGCAGGGCCTTATAGCTGCTCCTAATGCTGTATAATTCCATCCTCCCAACCATAGCTTTGGGATTCTACCCAAATGTAATGACTGCAACAGTGAAACATGAAGAACATAATACAGTTGTGTACATTTGCCATAAATGTAGATGTTCGAGTGTATTCACTGCTGCAGTCCTGGTTACCCACCCGCCAGCCCCCTATTTCTCTCTTATTATACCTCTTCTTTTTTTTACTATGCTCAAAAGCCTTTTTGGTGTATTTGCTTTTAGTTGGAGGTACATTTTTTTGTGTTCTAAATTGCAAGTATATATATATATATATATATATATATATATATATATATATATATATATATATTCTTTGCTCCCCATTTGGGGGGGCACCTGACAACTGGGGCAAGAAAAACTGATTAAAATGGCATTGGCTGCATGTTTTATACCCCTTGATGACCTGATGTCATGGAAGAAGAGACAGCAACCAACGCAGGATCCAAGACTTTGTTATTCAGGCCGACTGAGGGCAACCTGCCAGCAGATTACCCAAATGTAATGACTGCAACAGTGAATACACTTGAACATCTACATTTTTGGTAAGTGTACACAACTGTACTTTTTCCAGTTTGCTTTTTTGCCAGGTTCAAGACTGAAACAGACTCCTAGAACCAGCTTTTCTACCAGGTTAATAAACAAGTAGTAAAAGAAGGCGTAAGAACCGGAAAGAGTCTGCATAATGTTCCAGCGGGAGGCCAGCAAAATTCCTGTTATATATGAGGCAAATGCTAAAATCACTACGTGGCATCACAGTTTTGATCCAAGACAATTTAGTCAATGGTAGTGCTGCTCATTATTTTATTCATGAATTCCTGCATGTTATTAATCAACCTGCTTCTCAGAGGAAAAGGAGAATAAACAGCTGTATCATAAAATTGCTGTCTAGTCCCATGAAACTGGCAAAGAAGGAAAGAGATCTGATAAATATTCAAAAGTGTCTCAAATCCACATAGCCCTCCACCTTGCTGGGTTAGGGATGGTAATGTTTGTGTGATTTTTGGGGGGGTATAAATTGGGCAAATGGCAAAAGTGCTCTGTTGAAACATTCCCTTATTTCTAATAATTTTATGTAATTTTGTTTTGCCATACTTGATGTACTGGAACCCAGTCCAAGAGGTGGAGCCTGGGAAACTTGTTTGGAACATAAGGAACTGTTATGGCAGTTTTGTTTAAATACACACAATAAACTAGGCAGCAAAGATATGGTGTCCATTAGTCCAGTGTTAAAGATGAGAGTAATGAAGTATGAGTTCATATATTTAAATTTTAACAATAGTATTGTTCATTGGTAATTTATTTTATAAGGAAATGTAAAATGATTAATTTATGAAAGAATTTAAACCAATGTAATTGGTATTTAATGAATTTTTACTTGCTTGGTTTTTGATGGGTCGTATCACTTTAAATAGGTTGGCTACTTGAAACAATGTAACCAATCAATTACTAGTTAGCATGTATAACTTTGAAGCTGTGGTGATGTTAGCTAGTTCTGAAGAAGTCTATTAAATTTTGTAAATGAAAGCCCTTAACTCTGTCTTATTAACAATTTATTATTTCTTATCTGGGTCCTTTCTGGATGGTACTTTTGGTTTTTCACAAAAGTAAAGATGCAAACTGGCATAATCAGGCTGAGACAATGATGCCAGTTGTATGAAAATTAATCACTTTGCTTTTACAAGCCTGGAATAAATATAAGATACAAGAATGCATGTTTATCTGCTACTTGGAATTCTTCTTTTCATCTCTGTATGTCAGAATTTCTTGGTTTGTTGAAAACAGTTGTCTGAAGGAATCATTTTTGTGAAAAGACTTTCTGAAATGGGCATTTTATGAATATGGTTGGAGCAGCGTGAGGACACCCTCAAAGACTGAATCCAAACAATGAGGTGGACGTTCAGTTTCTCACCTGTCACATATCTAACTGATAGAGATCAGTGATCGGTGGTAGATGCATTATGTTCACCGTTATCACAAATGGCTTATGCAGGTGCTGCAGTAACACCAAAATCATACAGTATGCATATGACACCAACTTCGTAAGTCTTGCTGCAGTGCCTTGTAATACTGAGATGACTGAAAACTAAGACAAGGTTTGTTGGTGTTAAATACTTGTCTTGAAAGAGAACTAGTCTGATAAATATGTCCAAACCACAGGAGAAATATATGAAGCTAGTCAGTATTATTAGATATTTGGGGTCCATGTTCACCAGGTGATGTGCTGTATATGTATTTTAGTCTGACTGCTGCTACCAAACTGAGCAGATGGTTGAGAATGCTACATCATGTAAAGTACCCAACCAATGACTTTAGGATTGGTATTGCAAAGGCAGTAGATCTTCCCAGATCTACTTCTGAGGGGAATATACTGCTAAACCTATAGCAGTGTCATGTTGACAAGATGTCCAGTATCTGAAGTTCCATTTTCAGGTTTGTTTAGTATATGCCAGTTCTTTAAGCAAGCTGCTGTGTTGATCCCCCATATCCCATTGTGACAGGTCCTGCGTTCTCTGACTTAGCTGCTCTTCCTTCTTGATCCAGGACTAGCTGATCCTGCTCTTTGAAATGAGGCTTTTGTGGACCTGATCTTTATTTGTGGTTGTGTTACACCTGCTCATTGTTGTTTAGATTGGTTGTGCATATTCTTACTCTGTCTTTCTAAAATACCACTCTCTTATTCTTTGGTTGTGCTGCCATCTCTTCCATGAATTATGTTTGATGTATGCTTGTTCCTTAATCTGTATCGGCTACTTACCCTGTGGCAACTTATGAATCTGTTGTTTACCCTGCAGTTGTTCTTTGCCTGTTTGCTATCCTTTGACCACTTCTGTACATATCCCTTACTGTTTGGTTCTGTTGTGCCTTTTCCTAACCTAGTAATTGTACTGTTTGTCTCTTATTCCATGATCATTCTGTGCTTTTTTCTTGACCTTAGTTTTTCCTCTGCTTGTTCTTTTCTCTCTGTGTGTTTGTCTGTCTGCCTCTGACACTGTGACTGTCTTTTCTCATTTCTTATAATGTAGATCTGCTGGGCTGCATAGTTTTACTGCGTATGTTGTTTACCCTGTATCTGTTACTGTTTCAATGCCTGTGACTTACCTCATAGTTAATTTGTGTTTGTTCTTTGTCTCTTGACTAATTGACCCACCCAGTTAATAAACTTAGATTAAGATGTCTGTATCATGTCTATCCCTTGTCGAGCTGCTGTGTTGGTTTCTTACCCTCTGGGTCTGTAATGCCTATTCCTTAACTCCTGCCTGAATCTTTGCCTGTTTCTTACTCTGTTTCTTTTGTGCCTTTTGCATATTTTGTGGATGTGATGTACTTGTTCCTTACTGCACATCTGTAATAGACCTATTTTGCTAAATAAGGTATTCTGCTTTCCTTTTTGTGTACTGAGTCACTGAGGTATACCTCTGCCTTACACTTGTGGATGCTGACATTGCTTTAACCCATTGCTTTAATGTGCCTTCCTTACCTTGTGACCATGTCACCTTTCTTTATAATGTATTTTTCTACATTTCTTACTGTGTGCTTAATTTGAACTGCTTGTTTTTTATTTATTAATTGCCTTTCGCTCATGGTGTCTGTTTCATAACTCACTGCTATATGTGTCTATTTCCCCATTTCTATGCTCTGCATATCCCTGATCTACTGTTTTTTCATGTCTGTCTTCTCTTTATTCTGTGACTATATTGTACCTTACTAAATGGTTATGCTTCATCTGTTTATTAATTTTTAATCATGCGATTGTTTGCTCTTATTTTACTGTCTTACTACTTGCCTTCTTACCCTTGTGCTAATTTTGTGTTTGTCATTACCCTTGTGCTAATTCTGTGTTTCTCCTTGCCCTTGTGCTAATTCTGTGTTGGTACTTACCCTTGTACTAATTTTCTGTTTGTCCTTACCCTTTGGCTAATTCTGTGTTTGTCCTTCCCCTTGTGCTAATTCTGTGTTTGTCCTTGCCCTTGTGCTGATTCTGTGTTTGTCTTCTCTGTTGTGCTAATTCTGTGTTTGTCCTCGCCCTTTGGCTAATTCTGTGTTTGTCCTCGCCCTTTGGCTAATTCTGTGTTTGTCCTTATCCTTTGGCTAATTTTGTGTTTGTCCTTACCCTTTGGGTAGTTCTGTGTTTTCCCTTGCCCTTGTGCTAATTCTGTGTTTGTCTTTGCCCTTGTGCTGATTTTGTGTTTGTCCTTGCCCTTGTGCTGATTTTGCATTTGTCCTTGTTCTAATTCTGTGTTTGTCCTTGTATTAATTCTGTGTTTGTCCTTGCCATTGTGCTAATTCTGTTTGTCCTTGCCCTTGTGCTGATTTTGTGTTTGTCCTTGTCCTTGTGCTAATTCTGTGTTTGTCATTGTGTTAATTCTGTGTTTGTCCTTGTGTTAATTCTGTGTTTGTCCTTGCCCTTGTGCTGAGTTTGTGTTTGTCCTTGCCCTTGTGCTGAGTTTGTGTTTGCCCTTGTGCTAATTCTGTGTTTGTCCTTGTGTTAATTCTGCATTTGTCCTTGCCCTTGTGCTAATTCTGTGTTCGTCCTTGCCCTTGGGCTGATTTTGTGTTTGTCCTTGCCCTTGTGCTGATTTTGTGTTTGTCCTTGTGCTAATTCTGTGTTTGTCCTTTTGCTAATTCTGTGTTTGTCCTTGTGTTAATTCTGTGTTTGTCCTTGCCCTTGTGCTAATTCTGTTTGTCCTTGTCATTGTGCTAATTCTCTGTTTGTCCTTGTGTTAATTCTGTGTTTGTCCTTGCCCTTCTGCTGATTTTGTGTTTGTCCTTGTCCTTGTGCTAATTCTGTGTTTGTCCTTGTGCTAATTCTGTGTTTATCCTTGCCCTTGTGCTGATTTTGTGTTTGTCCTTGTGCTAATTCTGTGTTTGTCCTTGTGTTGATTCTATGTTTGTCCTTGCCCTTGTGCTGATTTTGTGTTTGTCCTTGTTCTAATTCTGTGTTTGTCCTTGTCCTTGTGCTCATTCTGTGTTTGTCCTTGCCCTTGTGCTAATTCTGTTAGTTCTTGTGTTAATTCTGTGTTTGTCCTTGGCCTTTGCCTAATTCTGTCTTTGTCCTTGCCCTTGTGCTAATTCTGTGTTTCTCCTTGCCCTTGTGCTAATTTTGTGTTTCTCCTTGCCCTTGTGCTAATTTTGTGTTGGTACTTACCCTTGTACTAATTTTGTGTTTGCCCTTACCCTTTGGCTAATTCTGTGTTTGTCCTTCCCCTTGTGCTAATTCTGTGTTTGTCCTAGTCATTGCACTAATTCTGTGTTTGTCCTTGCCCATCTGCTAATTCTGTGTTTGTCCTCACCCTTTGGCTAATTCTGTGTTTGTCCACGCCCTTTGGCTAATTCTGTGTTTGTCCTTATCCTTTGGGTAATTCTGTGTTTGTCCTTGTGTTAATTCTGTGTTTGTCCTTGCTCTTGTGCTAATTCTGTATTTGTCCTTGTGTTAATTCTGTGTTTGTCCTTGCCCTTGTGCTGATTTTGTGTTTGTCCTTGTTCTAATTCTGTGTTTGTCCTTGTCCTTGTGCTCATTCTGTTTGTCCTTGCCGTTGTGCTAATTCTGTGCTTATCTTCGCCCTTGTGCTAATTCTGTTTGTCCTTCCCCTTGTGCTCATTCTGTGTTTGTCCTTGCCTTTGTGCTAATTCTGTGCTTATCTTTGTCCTTGTGCTAATTCTGTCTGTCCTTCCCCTTGTGCTCATTTTGTGTTTGTCCTTGCCCTTGTGCTCATTCTGTGTTTGTCCTTGAACTTGTACTAATTCTCTGTTTGTCCTTGTGCTAATTCTGTATTTGTTTTTACCCTTTGGCTAATTCTATGTTTATCCTTGCCCTTGTGCTAGTTCTGTTTGTCCTTATCCTTGTGCTAATTCTGTGTTTGTCATTATCCTTGTGCTAATTCTGTGTTGTCCTTGCCCTTGTGCTAATTCTGTGTTTGTCCTTATCCTTGTGCTAATTCTGTGTTTGTCTTTATCATTGTGCTTATTTTGTGTTTGTCCTTGTCCTTGTGCTGATTCTGTGTTTGTCCTTATCCTTGTGCTAATTCTGTGTTTGTCCTTGCCCTTGTGCTAATTCTGTGTTGTCATTGCCCTTGTGCTAATTCTGTGTTTGTCCTTGCCCTTTGGCTAATTTTGTGTTTGTCCTTGCCCTTTGGCTAATTCTGTGTTTGTCCTTGCCCTTGTGCTAATTCTGTGTTTGTCCTTGCCCTTTGGCTAATTCTGTGTTTCTCCTTGCTCTTGTGCTGATTCTGTGTTTGTCCTTGTACTAATTCTGTGTTTCTCCTTGACCTTTGGATAAGTCTGCATTTTTCCTTGCCCGTGTGCTAATTCTGTTTGTCCTTGCCCTTGTTCTAATTATATGTTTGTCCTTGCCCTTATGCTAATTATATGTTTGTCCTTGTGCTAATTCCTTACTCTGTGGTGTTTCTTCCTCTGTGAAGGTGTCTTTTGCACCACTTGACATGTGCCCATACTTCACCTGTCTCTTACTCTGGGCTTGTCTCTGCATATTACTTAACCTTGTTGTGCTGATACACGTTTTCCTCTATAGTTCAGAAATGCCTTTTCTATTCTCCTTTATTTTGGGTGCTACTCTATACCTAGCAGTTATGTTATGCCTATTCTTTTTACAGTGTCAGTGGACCAGATTCCATAAAGCCTACACTAAGTGTACACAATATGTATTCACTAAAATTCTTATCACTTTTTTTGTGTTTTCTAGTGAGTCAGAAAGATTACACTAAGTGTACATGTAGTCTACACTTTGTGGTAACCTTTTTGAATCCCTGTCAATATTTAAAGCTGCAAGAATGTTGTTGTTGTTTGTCTTTCGGCTTTTTCCCGGTAAGGGGTCGCCACAGTGGAACTCCCGTCCGCTAATGATTGGCAGTAGATTTTTACGAAATGCTGAGGTGTCAGCTCGATACCCAACCTTCAACGAAGGCACGCCCATTTACGCGCACATGTCTTTTGAATGCTACCCAACCGCGGGGAGGACATGCAGACTCCACACAGAAGGCACTCCCAAGTCATGCCGGGAATCAAACGGGAGAACCTCTTGCTGTGAGGTAACAATGTTCCCGCCGTACCAACGCGGCTAAAAGAATATCAGTAGGAAACCTAAAATTAGGAGGAAGAAGTGTGCTTTATATCTGTGTTGTCTGTTCACTCAGAACAGTGTACACTTACTGTAGCTCTTATTGAGTCTGGCCCTTAGTGTACAGTTAGTGTAGGCCCAGGGTGTTTGCTGGTGCTTAGCCTTTCATTGTATGCTGCCTGCACCTCTTCTTTAGCTTATGGCTCTGCTGTACTTGCTCTTGTTCCTGTTCTCTGCTCCATGCTGGTTGTTACTCATTAACTGGGCAGTGTGTGCTCCATGTTTTGTGGCTGAACTAGTCTTATCTGTTCACAAACTGCTGGTTGTGTTGCGCCTTTTCATTATACTCTGGCCCTGCATTTATTTAACCCTGTAATTATGTACTGCTTTTTCCTTACTCTTTAGAATTGCCTGCCTGTTCTGTATCCTGTGGCTATTTCTGTACATGTTCCTTGTATATTTTTTCTATTTCAGTTTCATGATTTGTAAATGTAATCATGCTTGTTCTTTGATCTTGACCTACTTATACCTTTAACATAGGGCTGTCACCTTTTTCTGGCCAAAACTGGACCAAAAGCACACCTCTTGCACTTTCCCTATCTCTGCCTATCGCTTCCTCTCACCCTACCCACTTTCAGCCCATTTTGTGATATCACTCGTATGTCAGGGGGAGGCGGAATGTCCCCTTTCCCTGGTTTCTGAAAGGATTGCATTGCAATAACAATGCTTTTTTTAAACCAAAGCACAGTGTAATTGGAGATTTAACAAACTCAGATAGTCTGTTGTTTAAAACAAAATACTGGAGTTTGTACAGTGTTTTCTGGACATTCTCTTAGGGAAAAAATGGATAGATGACAACCCTACTGTTCAATGACTTTTACATGTTTCTGGACATGTTTCTTGATCCTATTGGATATTATTGGCCCTGTATCATGCCTTCCGACTATTATCATGCTTTAACTTTTGATGCTAATTTTACTTTTCTTTGAGTTATGACTGAGGTCTCTTTATTATTGACCTGACCAGCTTGACCAAGGGATTATTTGTTGACTTTTATCTGCAGCTGTGTTTGCTCTAGAGGCTGGAACATATTTTTTTAATTCCTTAGTAAATCATTGTGTTAAATAATGTTTCTAATTTACTAAAAAAAGATTAGGGTGGGAGGATGGCAAAATGGTTAAGGTGTTTACCTTGCAGACACAAGGTGCAGGGTTTGATTCTCACATGGGGTAAATGGCTAGGCTTAAAATGGCCCACAAGGGTAATTAGCCTAGTACTAATCTATGAACCTTTAGTAGAAAATGTCTTTATTAATTCTTAAAGTTTTCCGTCTTATGACACAGTTTCTAGAGTTTCTAATATACCAGAAAGGACTCTCATATTTGGACATACACGAACATTATATGTCTTCTAATCTACTCCTATACCACCCAAAGGGTAGCTGTGTGAAATGATATGGAAAGATAGGACTTCATCTCTACTTGAAATATACTATTCCTGTTCAGTGGGTAACTGAGAATTTTTTTCCAGGATCATTTTGCTTCCATATGTGATCCTTATTTCTCCTTTCCCAGTACAACTCATTCCTCCATAGTAGGTGTCCTCATCATTGGAGCAAAAGCCATCATGCAGGGCTGCCACACAGATAACTATGAGACTTGTTTGTGTACTCAGAGGCATCCCACAAATAAAAGTGTGTCAGATGGACATAGCCCCTCCCCTGGCTAAGGATGAGTGACCTACATCACTATTGGAAACCACAGTGCTCTTTCACAATGAGATGTACTGCCAAAGTGGTTTGGTAGACACACACCTGTCCCCCAGCTGTTCCATGCAGTGGACCCCCTCCTCTAGGGATTGTGGTATTGTAGGTCCCCATTCCATCCCCTTATTTCCATAAATGCACACCCATCCTTGCCATGACAGCTTCGACAGATGTTCATGCTTCTGATTAAACTCTCGTTGTCAGGGCCATAGTTAGGGTCATAGTCAGGGATTTTTTTATCCCTTTACACCAAGGTACCTTCTTCTCTGTATCACTAACAAGCTGTCACAATTTTGTATATGGTCACCAGGTTTCCAGAACTTGCCCCAAGTCTGGTTCACTCATTGTTTATCTTGAACTGGTTATCAGCATTTTTCAAAGCAGCACCTGCATATTTTATTTATTACAAAATTTATATTATTACTCCATTGCATTCTTTGAAATTGCAGGGCACAGACAAAGAACCAGTTCTGCAGCCATGTCCTTAATTTTATAAGTAATACATTTTAATAAGCTTACACTTGACCCAAGTGTTTTGAATTTTTGATGAAATTATAATTAATATTTAAGTCATACCTCATCTCTATGGTCTTTGTAACTCAATATCACATAATCAGTCATAAAAATGTGTACCAATTATTACTTTACCATTTATTAACAATTATTTGCAAATAACTTCACCAGAATTCTCTAGTTTATTTATGAACTGGATATAAAATGCAGACTTTTCAGCTAAATATGAAAAACTAAACTTTTGAACACAGAAATTTTATAAAAACATTACAACAGCTAGATCTGTAAAGGAAATCATAGTCATTGCAGTTATTAGTGGTATGCAGAACAAGATGCAAGGTAGTTTTCTTGTTAGCTGTTGGTTTTCACTGTGCTTTTTGATTGTAAATACTCAGCCAACCATATCTAGTCCTTGAGTCTATTCCTCTTATGTCATCTTCTTCTTAATCCAGTCCAGGTATTTGTTAATGCGGGTAAAAATTCTGGGAGGAACTGGTTTTCCTCTTAAACCATGCGATACTATGCCCTGTGCTATGCCACTACAAACCAAGGGACTACCAGAATCACCCTGTAAAAATGACAAGATAAACACAAATAAAATGTAATGCAATGTGCAGAAACATAACCATACAAATCGTTTTGAAGCAGACATTAAAATAAATACAAACAAGTCACACACAATACTTTTCAAGGTGATTTAACTCTGATTATAATCAGTGGCGCCGGAAGCTGTTGAAGACGGGGGGTGGGCAGAGGGAGAGAGGGGCACTTAGTGATCTAAAAGGGGCAATTTTTTATAACTATTTACTACCACAACATAGGTTCACCCGGAGAACATTTTAAGCTTAGCCAGTCCCCTATAGGTGCTTGAATTAACATTTTCTGAGTGGTCTTACCTATCCCATGGCTGATAATTGGATATTAGCCCTAGTGAGAATAACTGTGATCATACCTTAGATAATTTGAGGGGGCCCATGTAAGGGATGCAGCATTTAGGAACTGCCGCTATCCATTAGTAGCATGAGGGGAAATCCTGGAGTACATTTTCTATTACCCATCCTTAGATCCAAGTTGCATTTGAATATGGACAGATGAGCTTTGTTTTATTTTTATGGATAGTCTGTTCTGGAACAGTGGTAATCTCTGATAAATAAAAATCTCTCCACAACATTCAGTTTAGATACCTGGACTGAGTATTTCTGATGCCATTTGACTTGCTGATTGTATTAAGTCAGAGGATGCCTTGTATGCCAGACATGTCACCTCTAAGCACTCTTGTAGGATACTGAGTATAGTAATAAATCTTTGAAGTGGTCCATGCAAGATCTATTGTTTAGGATTTGTATCCTTTTAGTAAGGTATCTCTAAAGGTATTCCAATTGTTACATGGGGCTGGACAGATACATGCCAAAGTGGGCATTATACAAAATGATTGACCTAATGAGTGCTTTGTAAAGGGGGGACAACATCTCTAGGTCTAGTCACAATCAATTTGTTTATAAGTTGTGCAATACAGAAAGGCTTTCTTATAATGCTGGGCACATACTGGTAAAAGGTTAGGTCACTGTACACACAAGTTCCCAAATGCCAAACAACTGGGTCAGTTCTCAGAGGGCATTGTCATGATTTTGACACCACTTATTATTTGGGACAAACCTTCCTGCATGATGGTTAAGTCATTTGGGGATTCAATAACTGCTCCTAACTTGCAGTCATCTCAAGCTTAGACGGCCAAAGCCCTTTGGTATTTCCTTTTACTTTTGAGATGTATATGCCAAACAGAAAAAGTCTTAGCACCGAACCCTGGGGGACTCCATTGGTGACTGGTGTCTTCCCCTATTTGGCAATCCAGCTAGTGATGCAAGTGTTTGCTCCTACATTATTCATCTTTTGTACTCCATTTGAGTAGGGGGTTGTGCCAAAAGGCTTGGTCAGGTCAAGGTAATGTGGTGTGAACTGTTTTACTTTCATCCATTGCTTTGGTAACAAGAGTAAAGCTTAACACTTGCCCATGATTTTGGGCCTTTCACGCTTTCCTCTGGGCTGTTTTCAAACACATTTTTAGGGCCATGCATACATGTATGCATTCTTTGATTCATCTTCCTTATTGCATTAAATTATACTCCTTGTATAATACAGCACCAGTTGCTAGAATGTGTTTTAAATATGTAGATGTTCTTCATGTTTCACTGTTGCAGTCATCACACTTGGGTTATCTGTCTGTAGGTAGCCCTCAGTCGGCCTGAATACCAGAGTCTTTGGATTTCTGCATCGGATGTTGTCGCCTCTTCCATGATGTCAGGTTGTTAGGGATATAAAACATGCAGCCGATGCCATTACATCAGCTTTTCATGCCACATGGGAGCCCAAAGCAGAAGCAGTTCGCAAATGCCGGTCGGCTATTACCTGAAATTTTCATTTTTCGAGTTTCAAACCTGAAGTCTTCTAAAGCTAAGTACCCTGTTGGGGATCCTTTTTCCTTGCTCTAGCCGATGTCAGAAAAAGTTAACAATTGTCTTGCCTGTGGAAAGTAAATACCTCACAGAGATTTTCATTCTTACTGCGTCACCTGTTTAGGCCCAGACCACAATGTTCCTTGCTATCAGTTTTGTGACTTGTTCAATGCCTGAACTATTCATCGGGCTATCTTTGTCACTGAATTCTTTCGCTGTCATTCTCTGTATTCTGAAATGGCTTTGTTAAGCCATACGACTACCGATCTTCTGAAAAAATGTAAGGATAAAGACAGAGACAGACCGCATAGGTCCAAAACTGCCGATGATGCTTCCATTAAGCAAGTTGCTAGTCCACCGGTACTCAGTGAGGTGCTTTCACAGTCCCTGATACCAGCTTCTACAGATTCACAAGCCTCTGACCTATTCAGAGTCTGGTATGCTGCAAGATGCTTCTTCGAATATGGAACTTGCAGCTGTCTCTACCTTGGATGGGTCCGGAGACGCTGTGCAGGCACTGGCTTCTGAAGGTGTATTCATGCCTTCTGATGCTCATATTAATCCGACTACTTTGTTTTTGACTAAAACTACTGAATTTCTCAGGCCCAGTGTTCGCACTACGCCTAGGAAACCGATGACCAAAGCGCATTCTCAAGCTCCCATGCCTCAGAAACAAATGCTTAGAATGGCTGAAGACCTTATTACTTTAATTAGGGAAAGCCAGCCTTTCCCCTCTGAAAGACAAAGAATTGATTTTCCTTCTGATTCTACAGACATGAGTCTGATGACTCTGACCCCTCTGATTGCCAGGACCTAGCCTTATCCATCCATGAGGATTCAGATGCAGAGGATTCCATTCCCTCTGCCTCCCCTCCAGAGGACTTTTCTTTTGGTGAAACCTTGCATACCCTAAGAGAGCATTTCCACTGGGAGTGCCAGGACTACCCTCAGTCAAAAAAGACTCAGGGAATTTTTAGACTTGCCTCAGCACAGGCCTCTAGCTATGCCCCCTGTCCTGGATATTGTAGATAATGTCTTCATGGAATCAAGTCTTACCCCTGATACTTCCAGCTCCTAGAAAACCTGACAGGTACTACAGAGTACCTGACTCTCACAAATTTCTCTCTAAAAATCCTATTGCTGATCCAGAGACCATTTCCCAGGGACCTAAAGGTATTAAGGCTACTACAGCCAAAAAACCCTACCCCTTCGGACAGGGATTCTAGGGCTTTAGACAGATGAGGTAAGAAGGTATATACCTCTGCAACTCTTGCCATCAGAGCTTTAAATTGCCATTTTCACATGTTGAAGTACCAGCAGCATATTATGGAACTAATTAAACAAAAAATGGTGTTGATTCCTGATTGTGCAGAAAATAAAGATTTACAAGAGTTAACGCATTCTGCTAACCAAGTTGGTAAACATACCTTGCAGTGTGGTTTTGATGCCTTAGAAGCATCTTGCAGGGCTGCTGTCACTGGATCTGTTCTGAGAAGGCATGGGAACAAATCTTGCCAGACCATGTCAAAGCAAAATTACTAGATGCTCCATTAAATCAAGAATGTTTGTTTGGCATAAAAGCAGAAGAAGTTCTTAAAAAGATGGAAGAAAAAGCTAAATCTATACAAACTGTTAAACATTTCTTACAGGTACAGTCACCTAGATTCAGTAGGCATTGGCCTTCGAAGAACTGATCCTTTCCAGCCCCTCCCAGGCCATCTCACTTCAAAGCCAGGGGCAACAGACCACAAAGACTACAGTCTCAGATAGGGTTACCATACGTCTGGGTTTCCCTGGACACATCCTCGTTTTGGGCTCGTGTCCAGGTGGTTTTTGAAAATTCTGTGATTTGTCTGCACTTCCCTTTGGCTTATCTACTGCGCCCAGGGTATTCACAAAGTGCCTGGCTCCAGCCTTTGCATACTGCAGGCAGAGAAATATTCAAATTTACCCATACTTGGATGATTACTTGATTCAGGTGGACAGTCATGAATTGCTACTTCAGCACCTGACATTTGTAAAGAGACTCCTAGCTTCTCTGGGGTATACCATCAATGAAAAGAAATCACATCTGGTACTCAGCCAAGAAATTGTATTCCTGGGAGCAAGCTTGAACACAACTCCCCAGATGGCATTCCTCACTCCAAAAAAGCAGGTTTATTTGACAATTTACTTCAAACTACTGGCCATCCAAACCCAGCTATCTGCAAGAAAAATACTGCAAGCCCTAGGGTTCATGGCCTCATGCATTCTCCTAATTCCATATGCAAGACTGCATATGAGGAAACTTCAATGGTACTTAAAAAGTCTCTGGTGTCAACATTCTCAGGACCTGGAAACAGTGATTCAATTATTCCTTGCCTAAAGACAGAGTTTCTTTGGTGGACAGAGGCCTGGAACCACAACAAGCGAATCCCTTTCACTCAATCCCCTGGCGCCCAAACCCTGACAAAAGACACATCAGGCTATATGTGGGGGACTCACATGGCAGGCAAATGCATTAAAGGCAAATGGAGCCCAGGACAAATGCACCTACATATCAATAAAAAAGAAATGTTAGTTGTACAGAATGCTCTGACAGCCTTCAAATACCTTATCCTTCCAGGACAACTCTTGATAAAGACAGACAACACCACAGTCATGTGGTACATACACAAGCAGGGGGAAACTCATTCCTACCCACTCTGCAGGTTAGCCATGGCTCTGTGGAACACAGCCTTGAGCAACCAAGTGCACCTGCAAGCTCAATTCCTGCCAGGTAAACAGAATTCACTGGCAGACAACTTAAGCAGAAATCTAATGGACCCGCACGAGTGGAAACTGGAAGCCAATTCATTCAAGCTTCTAATCCACAGGTGGAGGTTGCCAGAGGTGGACCTCTTTGCTTCCCCCCAGAACCATCAATTGAGCCAATTTGCACCAAAACTCCCCACATCCAAGCATGAAAAGTGGAGGGCCAGATTTTGCATCCTCAGCTGCAAACCCTGAACCAAGCAGCCGGGCTTAGTCCCTGAATACATCACCAGCAACCCTCAACAAATAGGTGCTGGATGTCATCCTTGAGGCCAGGAGGCCTAGTACTAGGAAATCCTATTCAGAAAAGTGGAAAAGATATTGTTCTTGGAGCCAGTCTCAGGGAAAGGACACAGCCATGCCCACCTTACCTCAAATCCTAGATTATCTAGCAGAGCTGCTCCACAAAGGCCTATCCTTCTCATCCATTAAGATTCATGCCTCTGCCATCTCAGCTCATTACTTCTCTCACCCTCTGCTCAAACAGTTCCTGAGAGGAGCTAACAATCTAAGCTCCCTGAGGAGAGCTTCCATTCCTGCCTGGGACCTTAACTTTGTACTATAGAAGCTCACGCTTCCCCCTTTTGAGCCTACTGCTACAGCAGAGTTAAAATTCCTCTGTTGGAAAACAGTCCTACTTCTAGCCATCACTTCAGCAAGAAGAGTGTCTGAGTTACAGGCCCTTATGGCTGTGGAACCCTTCATTATCTTCCATGCAGACAGGGTTTCCCTCAGGACTAACCCATCATTTATGCCCAAGGTGGTATCCAGTGTGGCTTTAAACCAATCCATCCATTTACCAACCTTTTTTCCTAATCCTCAGAATAAAGGAGAAAGGATCCTGCACTCCTTGGACGTGCACAGACAGCTTAGGTTCTACCTTGACAGGACTAAACCATTCAGAAATTCTGACCAGCTGCTATTCAGCTTTGCTACAGGGTCAGATGGCAAGGCCATTCCAAAGCAAACCATCTCCAAATGGGTAGCACACTGCATCCATTTCTGCTACAAGCACCATGGAAAACCTACCCCACAGGGGATCAGAACCCATTCCACTAGGGCTACCTCCACCTCTACAGCATTTCTCAGGGGAGTCCCTACCAGGGATATCCTGGAAGCTGCAACTTGGAGTTCAGTACACACCTTCACAAAGCATTACCACTTACCTATCTTTTCTAAATCCAGAGCTGGACTTGCTACAGCAGTCTTACAAGGCCTGCTAGCCAGCCCTAATAATTCTTGACAGCCTCCACCCTTCCTCAGCTTTGGGAATCAACCCAGGTGTGATCACTGCAATAGTGAAACACGAAGAACATAGTACAGTTGTGTACAGTTACCATAAATGTAGATGTTAGAGTGTATTCACTGTTGCAGTCCTGGTTACCCTCCCTCCAGCCCCCTGATTTTTCTATACTTTCTACCTATCCTTTTTTTTGGCTATGTCTTATGGCAATGGTATTTACTTTTTACTGGAGGTGATCCACACCATGTAATTGCTTCCTGTTTTGGGGGCTCCTGACATCTGGAGCAAGAAAAACTGATGTAATGGCTTCGGCTGCATGGTTTATACCCCTGACGAACTGATGTCATGGAAGAGGCAACAGCATCCGACACAGAAATCCAAAGACTCTGGTATTTGGGCCGACTGAGGGCTACCTGCAGGCAGGTAACCCAAGTGTGATGACTGCAACAGTGAATACACTCGAACATCTACATTTATGGTAAGTGTACACAACTGTACTTTTTGAACAGTCTTCTAGTAAGCAATGAAACAAAATATATGACTCAATAATGACAAAACTACCCATATGAGAAACTTTCAATCATAAAAGGCCACTTAAACTTCTGATATTACAATCCACCAATATCAGTAAATATGCAAAATCTCTGTAGAAGTCAGTCATCTAAATAATTCCGCATTAAAGAGATCTCTAACTAATGAAGAGGGTACTGCTAGGAAACAACTTTAGATTTCATTGTTTCATCTACAGATAAAGTGGCTGTTGCCTGTGAAGAATAAATTGCCTATGTTACATTAAAAAATGATAAGACAGTACTATTACAATGGGGAACAGATGACAAACTGATAACAGGTTCATAGTTACTGGGTACTGCAGCATCTACTCCCTTTAAATTACAACACAGTACAGTATCAGTGATCTATCTGCATAATGTGGGAGTAGAACCTACAGCCTTCTGCATTAAAAGGAAGACAACTACCTGTTGTGCTGCTAGCAGTGCAAACAGACTTGGTATAAGCAGCGCTAAACATCTCTTCCCCTGAAGCTCTGAGCTCCTTGTAAAATGTTTTCTGACTGGGAAAATCCAACTTGGAACAAATAATTTTCAACAGAGACCCATGAAGAACTGCTCCAGATGCATGTTGTTGTAACATGGGAGGAAACCCACACAAACACAGGGAAGACATATAGACTCCACACAGAATGCACCCCAGTCAAGAATCAAACCAGAGAACCTCTTGCTGCGAGGCAACAACACTGCCACTGCACCATCCACTTGACACAACTAAATCTCTCAGTTTCACAGTAGAAGAAATGAAATGTGGAAAAAGCCAAAATGTATTGCCGGGGGCGGGGGGCAAAGGCCCAAAACCAAGAACACATTTTAAATATTGCTTGTATAATCTTAGAAAGTTGATAAAATAGTGTTTTGTGTTACCATGTGTAGATAGAAAGACTGAAACTTAAAGGGCTATCATTATTTAGTGAATTCCCTTCTCACTGTTTTGCCAAAAAAACAAAATTTTAAGGGGAATAGATCAAAAATATGAGCCAAATATTCGTGGAATCTAGACAGTTGAGAGCTATGGGCACCACTCCCTGAATCACAAAAGTGGTGGTGTGGGTAGAGAATTTGGACTCCAACTCCCTGGAGAATGCAGGCCCTTGTATCCAAGGTTCAAGGTTTGAACCTGGGTAATTCTAACTGGGGCACTACACACACACACACACACACACACACACACACACACACACACACACACACACACACTTTTCATGCTAATCCTGAGGAAGTAGTCAAATACTCCATACCAAATCTGGGGGAATGTTCTGCAAAACATTAAATAGTTTATATCGGTGCAATTATATCAGTACATGATACCTTGCAAAATATAATACCTTCTTATTATTCATCTAGCTCACAGAAGGTGTGGGAGCCACTTAGGTGTAGAAAACAAAGGATGAATATCACTGAACTGAATTGCGGATTCACCATCACTTCTCCATTTTTAGTAAGAAGAAAAGTTTAGTGTTCAGTCCTTTAGTAACATCTAGCAGATGGTTGGAAGAAATGCTGTTATACATTTTTAAATGTTTAGGGTGAAGGGCAAGATAGATTTTTCTAACATTATCACACACCTATACTCAATGTGATCTAAACAATCATGTTATGAAGGATAACAAGAGTTGCCTGTCACTAGTTCAGACTGCCGTTGTAACAGTTAAAACAAGGGCAGAATATCCACTTTGGGAAGGTAGTGTCTTAACAGGTAGGGAGGAAGTGAGGACCTTTGGATACAAGAATCACAAAACAGCTGAGATGAGGGAATCAGAAGCGTGAAGAAAAATTCCAGGTAAAATCAGAAAAGCAAAAATAAATACATACATCTGAATACACTGTTTAACAGAAGTAGTATTCAAATATAAAAAAAAATATCTGTAAGAAATCTGAATATATATTTGCCTTTGAAAACTGAGGAAAATTGTTGTGTTACCTTGAAAGTAGTCTTGTTATTTTTGGTGTTTCCAACACAAAGTACTGTATCATCTACACGTTTGAATTCTTTTTCTTTGCAAATTTTCCTGTCCATTATGTACATATCCACTTCCTGGAGTGTGCTGGAGATGGAAGATGATGCAGCGTTTACTCTGCCCCAACCTGCTACATTGCACTTTATCCCCGAGGCAATATCTTCGTTGTTTCTGGGGAGCTTTATAATCTGTACTTGTTTTGTCAGTTTGGCCTTTCTTTCCAACTGTAAGAAAACCAAGCAGTGTTATCCTTCCATATGGCCTGCAATGAATGTAATCTTTCTTAACAGCAAAACTTAAGAAAAAAGTGTCTGCCTTTATATCTGTACTCAGGCAATTACTGTCTATTCACTGTTTAATAAGGAAAATATGAATGAGTACTTTATTGTTATATATTTCATCCAAAAAGAAGCTAGGTCTCAAGGAATAAGTTTTCTGTCACCTTTTTCATTACCATTTTCCTGCTCAAGGAGTGAAGTGTTTCACAAATATCAAAGGTCACTGTATTCTACAATCAGTTGATGATTGGGATAGTGACTGGAGAAAATGGAATTAGATGCTATTCTGTAAATGGAATGAGGATCAGTGATACTGGGATAGCTGGTAGAGAATACCATGGCATCACACAAAATCATATAGTTGGAACAGTTGTAGGAGTTGGGGATTTTAAGGTATATTTGCATTGGTGTGTGTGTGTCTGTCAGTATGGTGTTGATGTATAAATTCTATACCATTGTAATCGAGGATTAGGTTATCTCAGTTGGACAGGACTTGGACATAATTGGACATGGAGAAAACCATTGTACAAGTAAGAATTATGCACTTTAGATAGGACTTGCTTCAGGCTGATCACCAACAGAATATCATAGTCTGTTCATATACCTCAGATAAGGCTGGTGGAATATCAGCTCCGCATCTTTTGCATGCAAGTGATGAAAACACACATTCACAGACCTATATATATATATTTATATATATATATATATATATATATATATATATATATTGCTTGGCATAGATCAATCCCCATTGTAAACTAAAAAAAAAATATATATATATATATATATATATATATATATATATATATATTGTCTGAACTGTAGATAATCGCATGATTCATTTTTTCCAGAAACTGGTGGCATATATTTTCTTGGCATGTCCCATAGTATACTATATTGACTATATTTGTATTTTGAATGAATGATATTTCTCATAACAAAATTAGGTTATTTTGCAACAGTAATGTTAAGGTCACCAATATGTAAATTAAGGTGGAAATCATTAATTATTAAATGATTGTAGCACCCTTTTTAGTACTATATATATATGAGGCAATATAGCAATAACCCACGCCTGGGTGTGGGTAATGCTGGATTTACCCACGGTGGCGTGGTTTGGTCCCGAGGGCGAAGCCCGAGGGACCAAACAAAGACAACCGTGGGTAAATCCAGCATTACCCACCAGAAGTGAGTTATTATTATACAATGACATTATTTAAGAAAAGAAATAATTACTTTTCTTAAATAATGGCATTGTATAATGCCTCTTTGCTGCCCTTCCACAGCTGTCTGGTGTTCCGCGGCAGTTCTGATGTACTGCGCATGCCTACGCAGTACATCAGAGCTGTGGGCAAAAGCAACGGAGAACGCAAGATCTCCATTGCTTTTTACTGTCTCGCTATGTTAAATGGGTTTAACATAGCGAGACAGGTTTAAAAAAAAGCAACGGAGATCGCAAGATCTCCGTTGCTTTACATGTCGCTATGTTAAAGGAGTTTAACATAGCGAGACAGCTTTATAAAAAGCAACGGAGATCTGCGTTGCTTTTTTTAAACCTGTGTCACTATGTTAAACTCTTTTAACATAGCGAGACAGTATTTTATACTAATGGAAAAAGTCCGGGCGACCGGACCTTTTTCCGTTAGTATATTGAGGGATTTACAACGGGCACGCTGGTTGGGTTGGCCATTCAGCGTGCACGTTTTAGAGGAGGCATGTATAATATATTTCTAGTAATGGTGAGCATACCTGTGGTGTATTTTGCACCAGAAATCATTAGGATAACATTTAAAAAGTTCACCAAGGCATTATAATTGATGAAGTAGCTAGAAACCTACATAACTACTTTATAAATAATTCCTCTGGTGTTTTCAGATTGCTTTTTGGTTGTACTTAACCTATATATAACTGATCATATTTAATGTGTATATCTGTGCAAATGAAAACTTTTCTTTGTATAGACAATGACTACTGTTTGTGATCACTTATATAACAGAATTTGACAGCTTGTGGTCAAAGACAATAATCACCAAGAAACAACTTTTCTCTTACCAATACATTTATTATTTCAACTCACCACAAAAGTAAATTTGTGTTAAAAATCAGTATGAAAAACATTTCATTGCCAGCAATGACTTTAAATGATTATTTTATCTGCTGTATAAAATACAGCTTTAATTTCATAAATGATTAAAATCAGAGCTAAACCGGTCAAGTGTTAACTGGTTCATCATGTAATTTTTACTAAGCTATCATTGGTTGTATCCTACAATACTTGCATTTTTTTAAATACTCTGCTTTTATACTTAAGTGTTCCTATTAGATATGTCAATGGATTTTTCATACATTCATATATTCTCCCATGTATCACCATTGAGTACTATGCATCTGAGCATTTGAGCTCCCAGCCACCTTATAAAACTATGCTGAGGTTTGATCTTACACAACTGGCTGACAAATTGGATAGGTTTTCACCTCTGTTGCTGGCAAATTCTTAACATTATGAAGAATAGATGCTGTTTAACTATTTAGGGCAACTTCACTCAGCAGTGCCTGATGAAAATGCACTGTGCATTCGGAGATACTGTAAGTTTTGGGGGTAATGCAAAAAAGTAAATGCTACAATGGTGATATATTAAAACAGAAGACTGACGTATAACATGACACAAGTGAGCATAATGTCTTTTATCATGAATGTGCTATTTATGAGAATAACAACTGAGCAAGATGTGCTTACCAGTTGACTTTAAACCACTCCCTCAGTACTTGTTAAACAATGTACCTTAACAGTGTTACAGCTGTGGCTGAGTCAAGTTAGCTATGTCTCTTTTGTTTTTTTGTTAATTAGTTACTTTCTGACACTATATGAATGCGTAACATAATTACTCACTGCAGAAATCTATGGTGTGCTTTACAAGTCATTAAAAAAAAAAGAAAGAAACAAAAATACATGTCACATGCTGAGAGAAATACCTTAAGAAGCATGATGTCATTCTGAAGAAGCGGTGTAGTGTAGTTTTCATGTCGTATGTAATCAACAACCTTAATAACTTGCTGGGTTTTTTCTTTTGCATATATGTTGTGTGCACCGAGAATAACAGTAGCTTTCCTAAGTAAAGAAAACCACCTGTTAGAATTACTCAAAGGAAGCAGCTCCATTTAGTTAAAGTTGTTAACTCCAGCAAATAAGCACGTCATAATGCTGATCCACATATTAAGTTAGTACAGAGACAAGCTTTTAGTAAGTTGTGTTTCCAGTGGAGAGGCACATATAAAGGCATACTGTTAATGAAGAAAGATTATTTATGACTGTGTATTGACCTCAATACATCTGGACGAACTTCAGAGATGTAACAGATGGAGCACAGCTGCAGTCTTTTATGGTAAGTTGTTTGAATAATCAAGGCATCTGCTATGCTTAAACACTGATATCATGCAGAAGGTCTGGATTTGGTGAAGGATATTTATACCAGAACAGATCCATCTATTCTGCTTCCTATCTACTCCTAAAATATAAATATATATATATATATATATATATATATATATATATATATATATATATATATATTTTTTTTTATTTTATTTTATTTATTTTACATTTGTTGACCGGGATAGTCCGACTGGATGTATGTCCATTTTCAGCGGAGGCCCAGGGAGAAAAGCTCCATACATTAAAATCAATTACAAAGAGAATTAACTGTGGCTATTAACAATATAGTTATTATCTGACATAGCTAAAACATATTATATACAGATCAGTTACACAGTACTGTGACAGAGCATACCAGAAATGGCTGGTGATTCAAAAGAAGAAATAGTACAGAGTAAAAGTTTTCAGATAAATAATAAGTTTTTTTTTTTTGCCCATAAAGGTACCATAGGAAGTGTAGAAATCAATATAGAATAACAAAGCAACTGAAAATAAATGTTATAGACAGTAAGGGTGGTCATGCAAGAGGAGAAAGTGTCAGTCACACATGGACATAGCCAGTGCCAATAATGATTGACAGAGATGTCACAGAGTACAATCCAAGTCAGAGGCAGGATTTAAACTCATACAGGAGATGCAGCTTTCCTCAAAAGTAGGTATCTTTTTTAGTTTTGTTTTATTTTCTTTTGTGAGCTTGCATTTTTGAGAGAGGTAGATGTTTACAGTGGGCCATCAGTATGAAGCATGATCACAGTTAAAGATGAGGATGTGGGTGGTGGTGGTAGTGCATGATCACAGTTAAACAATGATGAGGATGTGGGTGTTTGTGGTAGTGCATGATCACAGTTAAACAATGATGAGGATGTGGGTGTTTGTGGTAGTGCATGATCACAGTTAAACAATGATGAGGATGTGGGTGTTTGTGGTAGTGCATGATCACAGTTAAACAATGATGAGAATGTGGGTGTTTGTGGTAGTGCATGATCACAGTTAAACAATTATGAGGATGTGGGTGTTTGTGGTAGTGCATGATCACAGTTAAACAATGATGAGGATGTGGGTGGGTGGTGGTAGTGCATGATCACAGTTAAACAATGATGAGGATGTGGGTGGTGGTGGTAGTGCATGATTACTGTTAAATGATGAGGATGTGGGTGGTGGTGGTAGTGCATGATCACTGTTAAACTATGATGAGAATGTGGATGGTGGTAGTGCATGATTACTGTTAAACGATGAGGATGTGGGTGGTGGTGGTAGTGCATGATCACTGTTAAACAATGATGAGGATGTGGGTGTTTGTGGTAGTGCATGATCACAGTTAAACAATGATGAGGATGTGGGTGGGTGGTAGTAGTGCATGATCACAGTTAAACAATGATGAGGATGTGGGTGGTGGTAGTGCATGATCACAGTTAAACAATGATGAGGATGTGGGTGGTGGTAGTGCATGATTACTGTTAAACGATGAGGATGTGGGTGGTGGTGGTAGTGCATGATCACTGTTAAATGATGATGAGGATGTGGGTGGTGGTGGTAATGCTTGATCACTGTTAAATGATGAGGATATGGTTGGTGGTGGTAGTGCATGATCACTGTTAAACGATGATGAGGATGTGGGTGGTGGTAGTGCATGATCACAGTAAAATGATGAGGATGTGGGTGGTGGTGGTAGTGCATGATCACAGTTAAACATTGATGAGGATGTCGGTGTAGGTGGTGATAATAGTATGTGTATGTATGTATTAACCAAGCTGAAAACATAATTTTGGACATGGACAGCAACATTTCACTTGATCACAATAATGAAGGTGGACAGAGTTAAATGGTGGTAATCTGGGAGAGGAGGTAAAACTATATAATATACTTTCATTGATCAAAGTTAAACAATTACAAGGGGTGGGAGTGTATGTATGTGAAAGTAGTTGAATAAATCACAATGGGAAAAAACAGTGTCTTGATCACAGCAAATATTCAATAAGAAAATGGTTTGTGTCTGCTGGGTTAGTCTGTGTGTGAAGGCAGCTAGCTTACTGTCACTTGATCACAGTTAAATGGTCCTAGTTGAGAGGAACAGGATGGTTTCATTGTTTGTTTTTGTGCAATAATCTTGATTCATCATCTGTGGGGACAATTTTTTTTCTTAGTTTGTTCACAATCAAAAATCCAAGGTGTGCCTACTCAAAAGGTGGTGACTGGGTGACTACTCTGTGCTTGAGCACAACTTACTTCTTATCATGTGATTACAGGTAAATGATCATGGATGAAAGGGTTGTGTATGTGAAAAAATTGAATGCATTACTATGGGCAAACTTTATTTTTTCATTTTTATCACAAAGATCAGAATTGTACATAGTTAAAATGATGATATAATGGTTAGTCTATATGGAAAACCAATTAAGCACCATTTGCTGACATTTAACTGTGAGCAAATGATGCTTAATTGCTCCCTCCCTCATGCTTGATCATTTAATTGTGAGCAATTAAGCATCATTTGCTCACAGTTAAATGATCAGTCATGAGGGAGGTTGTTTGTGTACATAAAATTAGTCGAGACATAATTTCTTTACTTGATCACTGTAAAATATCAGCTCTATATCCAGTCAAAAATGGTTTGTCGAGGGGGAGATATGCATACAAACAACTTCTCTATGGTCACTTGAGAAGAGCTAAATGAGAGCATGGATTGCCAGAAGCAGTGTATGTATGTGAAACAAAATGAAATAGATTACTAATGGCTGAATTTTCTATCCTGAGCCCAATCATATATTGTAGTAAATAAGACAGTGTCTATTTTTTTGGTCAGGGAGTACATTGTATATGAAATCTGAAATATTTCCTATTAAAATTATTCATGACAGTTTTTATTTGTAGACAATTTATGTGAATTCTTCAGAGTCAAAAGAAGTGTAACTTACCATTAAAGGTGGTTTCTGTGATGTTTGGGTTTTTAGGACTAACACAGACCTATCAGTAAATAGTATAACAAAGAATGCAGCAGACAATGCTAAAGAAAGCCATTCTAATTAATGTCATGGTGGCAACTACAGAAGCAGGAAGAACCATATGATACCCAACACACAGGTTAGCCCTATAAGTACTTATACTTAGAAGCACATTATTACATCCCTCTCCATAAGATGTGCGAAAAGGGTCACAAACCACAGATAACATTGACTATGCTATACTATATCAGGGTTGTCACATGAAATGCAGATCACACACTGAATCATTCAACAGATTATATGACATTGCATAACATTTGAGCAAGGATTATATACATAGTTATAGCACCTCGGGTTATCAGCCTTTGCAGTCAGATCAGGTAGCATAATCCTACCATCTCCTTGGTATTTTAATAGGTCTTCTTAATCCTGAAAACTTACAACACTATTGGTAGAAGCAGTTACAGCTGATAATGACATGGCAATTAATGTAGTGTCCCAATTTGGAACATCAAAAATGTTAGGAAAATCACCAACTGGAACAATGTTACATTCAGAAGAGTTCTGCAAATCAGGTACAGTGTTTCCAACAGGTATTTGCATCAGTCCCTGTTATAGACTGTCCACATCAGGTAATGTCACATCACACCTCTGAGCTGAAAACAGTCAACTTTTGCACAGATGGTTTTATAGCATCTTAGTAACAGTGACCATCTTTGGTCTTTACTACATAAGATCTCAGTATATCAGTTTGCTTAACAACAGAGGCCCTTGTTTGCTCTTTGCCATGCAAATTTTATATTCATACATCTTCTGGTTGAAGCAGATTTGACATAGTTTCTGCCTGTTTTTTTTTTTGGCCAAGTTGACAACATATAGTATGTGCCATGGCTGTAACAATACTGAAGAAGCAAGTAAATATGTTTTCATTTTACTTTACATCAATAACTAAGAAGGTGTTCATACAAATCAATTTATAGCCTTATTTTGTGGTGTTAGCACATTTTTCCCCTAATACATTTGAAAGTAGTTGATATCAATCATGAAGATCTTTGTTCCAACAATTTGTGGGTGAGAATCAGTGTTCAGAGACCTGAGGTATTTTTTTCCCTCAAGCAGGACTTGAAATCCCACCAAAGTGGTATAGTTGAGAGTGGACCTCATTTGGCATGCCATACATTCTCATTATATCTCTTCTCAATCTGAGCCTCTATTACATGTTTGCTACTGCTGAAGGGGTCATTTGAGGAAATGCTTCATTCTGGTAGTTTTGCAGACCTTGACATGGATGAAGCACTCATCGGGGGAAATGTTCCTTTCTAGTACTTGTACATAATTGGACAGACTGCTGATGGGGTTGTTGGCTGAAATGTTTTATTCTGGTACTTGTGCATACATGGACAGACTACTGAAGAGGTCATTAGGGGAAATGTTTCATTCTGGTGCTTGTGCATACATGGACAGACTGCTGAAGGGGTCATGGGGTAAATGTTTAATTTCAGATGCTTGTACATACTGTGACAGACTGCTGAAGGGGACATGGGGTAAATGTTTTGTTTCAGGTGCTTGTGCATACACGGACAAACTACTGAAGGAACTGAAAGGATATTTAGAGAAAGAAAGCAAACAGTGCAGCTACATTGCTTGATAGGCAGCAATACAGCAAAGTCAAGCATAATTTTAATATACAGTCCTCTTGTTTTTTGAAACAAGGATATAGTAAATCCTTACACTAGGACTCACCCAGGATTAAACCCCTGATGATGAGGATCACTGAAATGTAAGTGTTTTTTGCAGTGTGGGGGTGAACTATCCAAATCCTCCAAATTTATATTATTAGTATCTTCTTGGTCATTGACAAAAGTAACATACGTCTGTCTCTCATGAAAACATTGTCATGAGGGCATACCTCTTAACGTGTTAGCACAAGAAATCAGGACAAGCCTAAATTAATGGGGTCATAGGTTCAAAACTAGGGGTATGTTTTAAATATTGCTCTTTTAAACTTTAAACTTAGAAAGTTGATAGAATGAAGTCTGAAACACAAATATATATCATTATTTAATGAGTTCAATCCTCACTGATTTACCATAAAACCACGAATTTTATGAGGTGAAAAATCTGGACATTCTGCAAAAATCTGGACAGTTGAGAGGTACAAGGGACAGACTAATTATTCAGCAGATGTTGCTTAATACTCTGAAAGTCCATTTTGTTGCCTAGGTGAACTAAAGATAAAAATCAATCAAAAATAAGGGCTCACTGTACTCTGTATTCTTAATAGGCTTCTTGAGGTCTCCATTAGAGTCTCTTGAAATAATTGCAGTTACTGCAGATTTAACAAATTGTGCCGCCCAAAATATTATGCTGTATGTCTGAGCCAGAGATTGGTGTAGGGCTTTGGAAACCTTTCTTCTTCCTTTGGTGTTTAAGCAGCTGGTGAGTATCATAAAGTAGGATAGATATATGAAATGAAATATATAAATAGTTATTGGATTTGATATTTAGGATTTTTTTTTTACTGTTTTTTTATGAAATGTGTGGGTTATAATTAAAATGAAGCTAATTTTAGCTCAGCAACTTTCTTTATTGGTGACTGGCATGAGAATTGGATATATATATATATATATATATCTAGGACATTTCACCAAAACTCATATCACCAAACACAAATCACAGAATGCACATTTCACCGAAACACATTTCACTGAAAGTGGTATATGGCCTTGTCCTCACTGTAGTGCGACCTTGGAGTTGGTATATATAGTAGGGGGGTGTGGAGGCACTGCCCCCCACCTCTGCCCCTCACATATTTAAAGTATATATCATGTTTGGATAAGAGTAATATATTGCAATTGCAAGTATACATGTATATAGTTTAACACGTTTAAAATATGTGGGGGGCTATGCCCCCCACACCCCTCATGTGAGGGACGGTGCCCCCCACACCCCCCTACTATATATACCAACTCCAGGGTCGTACTACAGTGGGGACAAAGCCATATACCACTTTCGGTGAAATGCGTTTCTGTGAATTGTGTTTTCAGTGAATTGAGCTTTCAGTGAAAAGTGCACACTAATTTAACTTTCGGTGAAATGTGTATTCGGTGAAATGTCCTAGATCCATATATATATATATATATATATATATATATATATATATATATATATATACATACATACATATATCATGGTTTGTTTTGTGCAGTAACAAAAAAATTGTGTGCGTGTGTAAGTTCATATATTAGTAGTAGGTTATCTAACCTTGGGAGACATTTTAAACACAGCCAAATTTTCCATTCCTAATGTGAGAATCAAATCCTGTACCTTACATATATGAGATAAACCCAGTATGTCTCATACTGTCAAACAATTTAATCCAAGGGACTATTTTTCTTCTTTTTTTTTTTCCAATAATTTTTGATTTCTTCTCTTACTTACCTGCTTGCACTTCGCATTTAACTTTATTTGTTATATTTGGTGGTAATTTTAAAACTGAAATAAGGCACTCAGTTGTGAAGTCTGTATTGTCTAGTAGAGCACATCCCTGTTGCTAAACAGTAAACACACTCATTGTAAGTGTCTGGTATCTTGTTATGCCACTGGGTCCTGCTGTAAGCAGACAATAAACCACACATTGCTGTGTAGGCATGATATAGCACCGATAATTAAAACATTGTGTTACCAGGAGTTGTAAATATGGTGTAACCTCCAGGTACAAATTTGTCACAATGTACACTAAATGGTTTGTGCGGTATATATTATCTGTCTATATCTATATATAGATATCTATGTGTGTGTGTGTGTGTGTGTGTGTGTGTGTGTGTGTGTGTGTGTGTGTGTGTATAAATATATATATATATATATATATATATATATATATATATATATATATATATATATATATATATATATAGATAAAAAAATATACCCCTGGATTCACAAATCCTCCGTGTAAGACTAAATAAGTCTTACTCGGAAACTGCAGTTGAACGGTATGACGTCAGCGTGCCATGCATATTCATGAGGGCAGGCTGACTCCACTCCAAGTCCAACAAGGACCATGCAGGAAGGCAGGGGGCGTGTCTGATTGCCGAGCAGTCCAAAGGTCCACGCCCCTGCAAGTGTCTGAATTGTGAAATGTCAACACACATGAGCAAGTCCACTCAAATGTCTACGTACCCAACACTACACTCCCTCACATTGTAAACCCCAGTACAGTTATGAAAAGTAAAACTTTAATTTTTTTTTTCTAATTCCCGATATAGCTGCCCGTATTTGTGCGTGTTTGCGCGGGTGTGCCCATTGCTTAGCTGCAGTTAGCAATCTCAACATTGAAGAGCATAATGAGGAATGTTTATGCAAATTAAGCCAAATAGCAATAGCGTAGTGGTAGAGCCTTCGCACAAAGAGAAGGCATTCACGGTTCGAGTCCCACCACTCCCCTTTCTATTTTATGTTTTAAATTAGTATATGAAATAATTCCTGACATATATGATTAAAATTTTACTAAAAAGTATTGAAATGGCCTATGTATCAGTGAACAAAATGTTTATTTATAAAGGCTCCTGACATATAATTGCCCGCAGTTAAGCAACGCTTCACCCAGCGGAATATAGTTGCCCATAACTAAATAGCACTTTACCCAGCGCAATATAGTTGCCCGTAGTTAAGCAGCGCTTTACCCAGCGCAATATAGTTGCCCATAGCTAAATCGTGCTTTACCCAGCGCAATATAGTTGCCCATAGCTAAATAGCGCTTTACCCAGCGCAATCGGTTTGCACGGAGGTGCGCGCCGCGCCAACCAGCGCACTGTCGGGCAACGTGGAGCAACATAGAGCAAAGTTGCCTAAACACAGCCACACCCCCTAGCCTGTCTGGACAGTAGTAAAATAAAAAGCAATGACAAGGTTCGAACCCAGGACACTGTGCACCATAATCAAAGTACTGAACCACTAAGCCATGACAGCTTAGGATAAACAGCCACTGTTAACATACATATACTTATAAATGGTAGATTGACCATTGCTAAGTAGGTCTGCAGTCAGCCAAGAATTTTCAAAAACTGCCAATCCCAAAAAAGTGCAGGAAATGTGACATATTTAAGCCCCATAGGCGGGAATACTCGCCATAACTGATTGTAGCGCCCATCTGCAGTTAGAATGGCTGGTGCTGGAGAGGGTACTCGCTTTCGAGCGCAATGCTGGGGCATCGAGGAGTCAAAATACATGGTTTGGCTCCTTGTCCACCATCATGAGTCAAGACTCCTGCAGGGCCAGTTCCAAGGGATGGAGTACAAAGCAGAGGCTTGGAACCAGTTAGCTCATGATCTCACCAGTGCCACAGGTGTTCCTCGGACTGGTGAGCAGGTTCGCCACCACCATGCAGACCTGAAGAGATGGAAGCAGGACCTACTGAACCAATGGATACAGGAGGCCCGTGACATGCAAGATGCCCCACTACTGAGTAGGTAGCCATGGAATGCAGTATGTAAGACATGCTAATTTAGTCTATATAATGGATAGGTATGTCTCAATATCCCTTCATTTACTTCACAGCTGCAGGTGTCCGTGCTGCGAATCAGCAAGCCTATGCAGATAGGCTGCTAAGGCTGTGCCACCAGGCAGGTTAGTAATTATTCTGCATGTATTGTTATATAAAATAGGTGAGAGAGCCTGAAAGAAAGTGTTGTAGCCCAATAATACAGCCATAAAATGCCCTGAATAATTCCTCTGCATGTACTGTTATATAAAATAAGTCAGAGAGCCAGAAAAAGAGTGTAGTAACCCATTAAGAAAGGTAAAATAAGTCCGGAATAATATCTCTGTATGTACTGTCATATAAAATAAGTGAGCGAGCCTGAAAAAGAATGTTGTAACCTATTAATAAAGGTATAATATGTCTTGAATATGTCTTCCATATGCAATGTAATATCAAATAAAGGAGAGAGCCTGTAGAAAAGTGTGTAATGTAATTAATAAAGGTATAATACTTGGAGTGTGTCTTTGTCACTTACTTTGAAATGTTGTTGTACCCTTGCATTATACAAATAGTACTGTTGTAATAAGTGCTGTCAACCCACAGTTGGGCAGTCCCATATAAAGTGGATGATGGAAGTGCCAGTAGCTGTGAAGCATATATATACACAGTCCTCAACAGTCAGTTAATGGCTGGCATGCATAAGTAAATCTGGCACACGAGTAGCTTGTTAATGTGTTCCCCAGAAATGAGAGTGTGCTACACAAAATGTGGGGTTTTGTAGAAATTTAACTGAAAATGTCACGTGAACACATGCAGATATGTAGATATAGAAATAAAATAAAATAAATAACTATGTAGCAGTAACATCTGGATCTTGGACAGTTAGTATGTCAGATATAGGTCAGGCATATAATGAACTAGCCAAACCCATTACACAACCTAATGCATGTTGCCAAGTGTAATAATACATGTAGGGGATATACACCTGCAGTCAACAGGAATGTAGTGTAGACTAAAAGTACTTATAATATGTTAATTGAGGTTTCTTTCTACACCCTACTGTATGTGCATAAACAATGCAATTCCATACCTAAATGGGTATATCTAATCTCAAAACATTTGTTGGGACATATGTCCTATTGTTCTATAAATATCTGCATTTACTTTGATGCATGTGCCCTGTTCAAACACCACAATCTTGGTGGCCTGTTGCCACCAATCATCCCTGCATGCTGTTGGAATGTCCACTGTCGTTCAATATATGCATGTGTTATGCTTGCTGTTCAACTGTTGGAACCTTAGTGTATTGGGTTAATGGGAATATTACTGCATGCTGTTACAACTAATTTGGAATGCTGTTGTTTATGTTGTAATTAAACACACCTAATCACAGAACGTATAGGAAGGCCGGTCCCAGCGGACTCACCTGTCCCTCCTCAGCTGGCGATTGCACCTGGCACCAGCAGGTCCAGTGCCCAGCCCGGGCTCCCCTTCTCCATTGGTCCTGTGCCACCTTCAGGTGGAAGCGCTGAAGGGGATGGGGCTCATTCCCCCAGTGCAAGCATGGGCGGAGAAGGGCCACCTGTCACCCTCCGAAGGGTCCGGGCTGTGGTGCGTAGGGAGAACCAGCGTTCAGTCACTGATACCCTATGCCAGCTCGAGGCAAGAGTGGTGTGACTCATGGGTGAGCCTGCCCCTCCTGCACAGCCCCAGCACAGCCACCCTCGGGGCTGTGAAGGTGCAGTGGTGACTGCCCATGGGTGGGGATCTCAGTTCCACTGTTACCATCTGTGGGCTCATGGGCTTGCGATTTCCAAACATCCGTCCCGGTCAATTGTGTTCACCCACCCCATGTGTCATACTCCGCCCCTGTATGCATCTTGTTTATCTTGTCTGTTTACCTCCCCAACCTACCTCCCCAAATATACCTACTTCCTCTACCTCACTTTCCACTCTCACCTGAAAAAAAAAAAGGGCAATCTGTTCCCACAAAAAAATTACGCCCCATACATAGCTGCCCATTTCGCACACATGTCCACTGGACATGTAAACTGATAATTATAATTGGCAGTACAACAGACTTTGTTGTCCTCACCCCTCTCTCAGGGGTGGAAGGTTTCAAATTTCACTCCAAATTTATTGCATATGCACAGCTGTTGCTGGTAAAGAAATGGGCAGCTATGGACCTTCCCTACACCCATCCTGCACATCCCGAGCTTGTTTCCCTACTGCCTTTCCCTCTTTGTACCCCCTTTTTCACCACTTTCCTATCTCCCCATTTTCTTTTCTTTCAAAGAAATTAGCATGGAGGTTAGCGGGAGTAAGCACTTTTAAGCAGTAGTAAGTGGGTTTAAGCGAGTGTGCGTATGTGTGCGCTTAGCTAAGCATCGCTAAGCATCGTGCAAACCCACGCAAACCAGCTTACAACTGCTTACAAGTGCCTTAGTCACTCTGCATGGCAGGGCCCTTGTTCTGCTGATCAGAAAAATAAAACATCTCAATCAGTCTCGAACCCCGGACCTTGGACACACTAGACTGCATGAGGTACCACTAGGCCACAGTAGATTTACAACAAGTTGGTGCTGTAATAAATATATCATGCATTACAATGAGTGAATGTAAAGGGAAAATAGGAATGTCATAACACAAATCTTGTTCTGTGGATCTTTACCAGCAGTTGTTGTGGAATTGCATGACATGACTGTGAAAAGAGAACCAGCCATTCTAGCAGGAAATAATGTTACAGTAGCACTTTACAAACCCCACACAGTATCAGAGCAGGATAAACACTGGCATATTTGAATAGGGCAGAGGCCATACTTCCCAACTTTGACTGCTTTTCAGGGATGTCCCTGATTCCTAAACAAATGTTAGCTTTGTCCCTCAGAATCCCTCTGAAAAGTACTGACGGTAGGCTGAAGAGTTGGGAATTACACTTAATGAATAATGTCAATAAGTAATAGTACACACTGCATGCACGTCAGAAAAGGTGTATTAATACATATGCTCTGATTCACTCACAGTCTCAACTTAATGTCTGTAATATATTACAGATGTACCCCACTTATATGTACCACTCCCTGAGGCTGTTCAAATATATACCTGAGTGTATAAGAGGCCTGGCAGAGGCAGAAACACACAGGCATTTCAGCTTGTCTGCTGTTACACACTCTGCAAATAGCTTTGGAACGTGTCCCAAAAGCATACTGTTATGTAGGAGTACAACACAGAAATATCAAAGGATGTAGCCATGTACTGTTAGCAACCAACTGTGTCAATGCCATTGTTCCAGTGCAGAAAATACCGGTATGGTGCACAGACAAAGAATAATAGGCTAACCTCTGGCTACCATCTGGATATGTTCACAAGTGGGAGCTACGCAGACAGACTACTTGCCTTGTTAGACTAACAGGTACACAGCAACCCTGTATGTTCAGCAAGATAAACTTCACACAATAATATATAATGCTCTCTGTACTTCTGCACCCCTACCCAAAAGAACAATATACCTGTGTATTCAGGCTCTACCAAGGATGTAGGTAGGCATACTCAGTTCTGAAATGTGTCCAGTTGTCTTGAGCAGCCCATGCTAATGTCAACACAAATAAACAACAAACTGTTCAGAAGTGAGATAATTAATATTTACAGTATAGTAGTTCACAAACAGTTCATGTTCCAGATGAATACATTGCAATAACTACTTTTGTATGGCAGTTAATTGTCTAATTAGAAAAGAAAGTACATACTCCCATGTATCTTGTGTAAGCATGTGGAGGGGTGAGTAAAATTCTACACTGACAAGTGTGTACTAGTAGTAGCAACATTCAGGTTTGAGTACAACATGCAAATCACTGGCTACAACCCTAGCTTCAGAGATAAGAAGTATACCAACCTTCTGACTGACACAACGGTGTCCACAGCAAACAAGCATGGGCCCCACCTTGGAAAGCTGAAAGGGCTACGCCTACCTCACCTAGCATTTTATAGCAGTGGGCTGCTATGACAGTGAGTAGTGCAATTACCACACAGCAGGCTGCATGCAATTAGTAAATGGTGGTCACCAATTGGTGCAGAGGCCATCGCATGCACATGTGCAGATACCTAGAAAAGCAGGCTGTACTTGCTGTCTACACATGCAATAATCTCATTGCAGCAGGAGAGCGAGAGAGACAGAGGCAGAGACACAGACGAAGTCAGACAGAGAAACACAGAAAAAGAAAGAGCAACAGACAGAGAAAAGAAAAACAAACAAACATTTCCTTTAAAAACAAACGGAACACAGCAATACAAACGAAAGGTATGTAAACATATGTATTTGCTGGCATGTAGTAGATGTTTATGAAGAGTACTCTACATACTGTGAATCATCCATATGTAGCAGTAGTACGTATCTCTATGTATCTGTACATGTGCATAGGGCAAGGGACATACTGAAACTGTTTGTGAAGGGTGTACATATATACATTGTTGAAGGTTGTTTTGTGCATATTTCTATGTAGGCTGTAGTGTGCGGAAAAGAAAATAGCATGCAGTGCTGGTATATGACATGTGGTGGTTAAACGCTGTGTATATGCTCTCTCAGTTTTGCAGTGTTGTAGCCAGTGAGGCCTGCTAAAGCTACATGGGCTGAGGACACCTTCACTGCAGTCTGCACAATACTGTGCAATATTATTACATAACTGTATATCTCACAACTGTCGCATAAGTGATATTCCCACCATGAATAGTGGACTGTATATGTGCCTATATGTACATCTATATGTACAGCAATGGATGTTTATATGTATGTGTGTATGTATGTGTGTGTGTGTGTGTGTGTGTGTGTGTGTGTGTGTGTATATATATATATATATATATATATATATATATGTAGATATATATAGATATATATATAGATATATAGACATATATATATATATATATATATATATATATATATGTAGATATATATATAGATAGAGGGAGAGAGACATGGGGCACTCTTACTGCGACAGGTGCCTAGCGACCAAGGTATGGACTGAAGCTCAGTGTTGACACTGCAGTGCCATCCCTTCTTGCTAGAACACTGTACCCATTAACTACCACATAGGTGGTAGTCGACCTAACACCGAAGGTGTGATAAGGGAACATGGGACACAGGTGGACAGTAGCCTCCTCTTTGATAATCACAGTGCCACACTGGTCATGTACTCTGTCTATGTGGTACACGCCATCACAAAAGGTGTGTCATCTAGGGAAATATAGGTCAGTGTTCCCCTCTACTTATCACACTTAAAACCCATTAGAGAGTACAGTGCCAAGTACAGCAACTGGAAAGGCCACAGACATACCTCACAAAGAGTAATACCGGCCTCAAACAGATGCCCTATGCAGACTGACTCACAAAACCACAGCTACACTGTGTTGCATAGCGCCTACCCAGAGGTGACCTCTGCCTAACATACTGAGCTGTGTCACACCCATAGTTGTTGGACATCCTCCACGTAAACATATTACAATCCCTCCCAGATACATGCTCTGGGGCCCTACACCTTGTCAGCTCACTAAACATCACATGCTGGAGGGATATATTCCTAACTCAGAGACATGCCATACTCTGGAACAAACCACCTATCAATAGCAAACAAAGCTCCTCATTAGCAGTTGTCATAAATACTCCTGATGATTGTTTGGGAGATAGGAAATACACCCTGGGAATCACCTCTGTGGCTCTGGTTGACAGAGGCAAGTGAAATTAAATTACATGTGTGTCAAAGGCCAGGGTAGCGTATGGCTAGGCTGCTGTAGGCCCTAGGGCCAATAGCATATTACTTACCTATGACACGAAGCACACACACATGTACTTAGTGCAATAATTGCTATGTGAGGTTGACTGAGTGTGATGGTGAATGTGTTGGTGAATGTGTGCAAGGTCTGTAAAGGTGTGATAGCTTAGTGTGAAATTGTTTCTGTCATGGTAGTTTGTGTCCTAGCTGTGATCCCAGCAAAAGATGTGTATGCTATTGCTAGGCAGAAAAAGTAGTATGGCATACGGTGTGACGTAGTCCCTTGTTGTCGACTGTGGTGTCCCATTGTAGGCTAAAGCAATACATGTATGCTTAGTGAGTGGTACTGCTGGTGAATCCAACTCCCATATAAACTGTAGTACTACCTGAAGCTGTAGGCCTAAACAGTACAGTATGGTGTATGTTCACATTGCTTGGAAACACTGTTTTGTGTCTTCCCTGTAGTCCTCACAGATTACATACCTCAGGCATAAGGTTTTGTAAGTAGTGACACACAGTACTGTATGGTACACAGGTAAAGCTCATCTGGGTCGGCATACATTTGTGTGTTGTATGTATGTCTGATGTGTGTGTAATTATGCCTGTACCATGCCCTTAATCATATCTGTGTTACAGGGTATACTTGTGTATTTAGCAACAAGTATAGTCTAGTACAGCAGTATGCCACCTATATCAACAACTGTGCACATATGTTAGGCAGGGGTCTGGCATCAAAGACTACTGTGGTATACTGGTAATACTGTAACCATACTTTACATTCATTGCAATGGATGACATCTTTCTTCATCCATTAGCTTGATATATACCTCCTGTGGCTAGGTGGTGCATTGTGTCACATACAGTGTGCCATGTACTGTTGTATAGTCTTACATACTGGTTTCAATTTGTTGCTGTGCAGAATATGGTTTAATATATAGAATGTGCCAGGCACTGTCAGGCAGTTGTGGGCTGAGCACTGATATGTGGTATTAAAAGTGTGTATCTACTGACAGCCAATAGGTTGCTATATATGGCATTTCATTGATGTCTGTACTTTAGAATGTTAAGTGTGCCACATGACTTGCTCACAATTATTGTTTTATTGTCTTCCTGGGACATGTCTCACAATCGCAAACCTGCGTATTCCCCTGAAGAGGAGGAAGTAATCCTAGACGCCCTACTACAACATCACACCGTGCTGTTCTCGAGAACCAGCCAGGACCAGCATGGGCACACTGCACTGTGGCAAGATGTTGTCCATCGGGTGAATGACGTAGGCATGCATAACCGGACTTATGAGCAGGTACGCCATCACTGCAGTGATTTAATTAGACTTGTCCGGCAGCATGCCTCCGATGTCCGCAGACAACAGCTTGCCACAGGTGGTGGTGCAGCATCACACCCACCCCTCACCAGAGTGGAAGAGCTGCTCCTCAGCATGGTGGCTCCTGGCCAACCACTACAACAGACATGTGTCATCATGGAGGCTGGAGTCGCCCAGCAAGTTGACTCAGAGCGCGCAGGTAACATGGCATATCTGTAGACTACTGTTAGCTTGATTGTTAGAACATGCATATGTCAGATGTGTACTGTGTATTTAGAAGATGTGAAGCCTGGTGTTGTGCAATACTGATAATTTGGAACATAATCTGTATGCCTGTGACTGTCACATGTTGTACTACTGTAAAGTTGCAAACTCACAGCAGCAATGCCATAGTTGTTGACACTGACAAACTGTCTCATATCCTTTAGGTCCCTCTGGTGTGACAGCAAGACAGCAGACCCGTGCTGGTGAGTGTTCTACATTTAATATAGCAAATAACATGTGCATGTCATAGGTGAGTTGTAGGCCATATACACATCTAAAACACCTACACATAATGCATGCTCTGCATGTTTTCTGTGGGACTATGCACATCCCAGTAACATGAGCAGCTGCCTCAAACACATGCAATACACAGAGCATCCCAACCAATTGTGGTACACTGTAGTGGACATTGTATAGGCAGAGTCAATACACATGCACACAACATACACCACTTTGTCATATGCAGTCAGTGTTCATATAATGCACATGGCCTATTTAGACACCTGCTGTAAGGTCAGACTCCAGTATCCCAAATGTCATTACACAGCACACATACTATACCTGAGGGGTAGAGGCCTATCATGGGGCAGTGCGACACTCTTCAACACACAACATATTCATGTTAGGCAATGCTCCCTATTGAACACCTTACATACCCATGTAACAACTGCCTGTGAAATGGTTAATGTAGACAAAGTGCTGCAGTTCAGGTACAGCAAGATAGTTGCCAGTGTGGCACACATTAGTGGCCTTGAGTGACCACATGATGCTGCCTGATGATGGCTCATGGTACTACACTACATCCAGTTACAGTAACTACAGTACTACACATAGCATTCATTGCTATACACCTGACAGTTGTGTGCATCTGGCCATGGTATGTATACCTATGAGTGATGGTGCACAGGACATTGGAAAACATTTAATACTTGCACAGCAATGTTGTGTCCATGTACACATTGTGTTCCAGGGTGAGGCTAATCATTGAACAACACACATGCATCAACAACATGTATACTGTTATTAACAAGGACTCTCTACACTCGCACTGCATGCTGTTGAGCAACAAACATCCTGCATGTTGACACATGTGATAGGATTCTTTGGCTTGTGATACTGTACTCCACCATCAACCACTAATGAGTATGTTCTGGATTGCTGTTGGTGTGTGTGTGTGTGTGTGTGTGTGTGTGTGTGTGTGTGTGTGTGTGTGTGTGTGTGTGTGTGTGTGTGTGTGTGTGTGTGTGCGTCAACTTTACTGAATAGTATATTTGTGTGCATGTGTTCATGTGTGCATGTGTGCATGTGTGCATGTGTGCATGTGTTCATGTGTGCATGTGTGCATGTGTTCATGTGTGCATGTGTTCATGTGTTCATGTGTTCATGTGTGCATGTGTTCGTGCATGCTAACATCATGTACAGATTTTAAAGTGTGTTTCCTGTCTTCCTCTCACAGGTGCTGAGGTTGTGTTGGTTGAGTGCAGCAGGGAACCTGAAGTCACTGCCACAAATAGTGGAAATGATGATACATGTGTTGTGGCACAGGCAGGTTTGACAGGGTCTGTCGTTGGTCCATCAGTCGACAGTACGCAGCTTTCCACCCCATCTATGCGCACATTCATACTGCCAATACATCCCTCATCACCAATGGCCTTAGCTGAGGGACAGCATAAGTAGGCATTGACCAGGATAGTGTGGTATCTATGGCACATGCATCCCCTCACAGCAGCCATACCCAGACTCCTGGAATGGTACCACATAGACAGATGTCCAGGGGTTCTTGTGGGAGCACTGCTGGTCATAATGCCCCTGGCAGACATGCCCCCACAGGTCTTACAACCTCAGGTATGTTCCGGGCTGTAATGCAGGCATAGGCACATATGGAACGGTACACCAGACAGGGACTAAGGATGCAGAGGGCCCATAACACCGCTATCAATGACAGTATCCGTGACCTTGCCGGTGCCATCCGTAATTACACCGAGGTCATTGATAGACTTTGGAGGGAGACAATAGATATCCTCCACAATGTCATGTCCATGTGCCAGGACAGTGCAGGATGGCTGAGATGTCGATATGGACGTATGCCAGCAACATCATCATCTGGCAGTTGTCACAGACAACACACAAGTCACAGCCACTCCCGTAGTGGCAGTACCAGCCCCAGCAATGTTGGGGCTGGGCTGTCAATAGACCGTCCTAGAAGACCATGAGCACGTGGCTCTGGCCAGTCCCAGCAGGGACATGGGTCCAGTTGACATCCCTCTGCCTCTGATGATAGTACCCAGTCTGGCTTAGTACCCGATACTGTCTGTGGCACCCCTGCCAGGCACAGGTACAGTGTCCGTGGCCAGAGATGGTGATCTGTACAGCCTGGCAGGCACAGTCTGTGGCTGTCCCACAACCTCCCGTATTTGGCAGCCACATGGTAGAACTGTGTGCATGCAGACACACACACATAAACCAAACACCTAGGGCTAACACATACACACACACATTACATCAGCATTGACCCATGCTGTACTGTTGTCCCTCACACACACACACACACACACACATACATGTCAATTGGATGGGTCAGTGTTGGGCTCTGGCAAACCAACAACACACCCTGTGCATATGATGAAACTGTGCCACCTCCTGTCATCTGTAACATTGATGCAGGAACAGGCTAACATGGTGCTGATGCACAGGGTGACTTAATAGCAGTGTAGCAATGTTAGCATGTTGTCAACAGTAAAGTGTAATGATATCCTTGTAGGTATATCTGAGCAGGCATGATGCATTAAAGCTATGATTATCAATGTAGTATTGTTTACACCAGTGTTAATTCCAAAAATGGATTGTCCGCCCATGTGCCACTTGGCTGATGTGTGTAGTTCTGGCAGCATGTGTTGGTGCGTGGACAGTATGTGTGTGATGTGTGCAGTACAGATTTGCAGGTATACATTTGTGAACATGGTGGAGGTGCACTGTCTGCATGTACATGCATAGTGGACACATGGGAAGGGTGACATGCCCTGTATTACACAGTGTTAACACTTCATAGTTTCTATTGCTGGCCAGTATGCATTTTACTACACATATGTTTTAACTTGGGTACACATGTGTGTATGACATGGTTTGACACTATGCTGTGGGTGATACTGTTAATATCGGTCATTGGTTTGCATTCTGGTAGTATACACAACCTCAACAGCCTGACTATAACCAATCATTAGATGATGTCTTGACAACTGACACACAGATGTAGGAAACACAGTAGCATTTGGATCCTTCCGGTACAATACTATACCAGTAACCAGTGGTATTGACCGCCACCCATTCCTGGGACCACTCCTTTTTGGCATGTAGCCCTCTTAGGTACAAGCAAACACACTAGGGATATGTCCGTCCACATCTGGTAATGCATACAGTGGCCTACAATGCATTCTCCGGATGAGACACTTATCCTTCACAAGGGTATCATACAGACAGATACCTTTTGACCAACCCATGCTGTAAAGCTATAAGTCAACTATAGCATAGTCATCCACATTTAATAAACATAGTATCCCGACAGTACCACATAGTAGCCCACGACATGTAGAAGGGGTACCGATGTGTACATACAGCCACATGTTATGTCATCTGTCCTTTGGTATTCACATTTCCAAAGGTATTCTGAAGTCCCTCGGTGTATCACATAAGCAATAAGGGGTCTGTATGCAAATCCATGAAGTTGTTGTACACCTATAATGAATGTCCATTATTGACAGACTTTGTTGTGTTTGAACATGTCTGAAATTTATCCCAGGCATGAACCCTCACTCACACTATTCTATAGAAACTGTCATGGGTGTGTGTGACACAGATGACCTAGGCCACAGATCACTACAGTGGCTGGCCTTGTCACAAACATACATATGTGACCTAAGGTCTGAGAAGCAGCAGCACAATCTGTCAAAGGTAACAGATGTATTCATGTAGAAAGCAGGCTTCACATCTATAAACTAATTGAGGTCACATATACATATATGTATTTGCTACACAGATACCTGAAGTGTGCAATGCACATACTGTTGTTTTACTGATATGTCATACAGTAGAAAAAGCAAAACCCACTACACATTGGGCCAACAGTGTCAAACACACACTCAGCAATTGCAGGATTCAAACCCCTACCTACCTATGTTATGATACTAAAGATATACGCACTAACACAATGCACTATATGATTTAGTAGGTGTTTTCATTTCCACTGCTATATTTGTGGGATGCTGACATCATCAGACTTGCCAAAGAGGAATTTACCTCTTTTAATGTGTTTTCCTAGTCTCCAAAAAGGGCACTCCTCTCAAAGGAAATCACACACAAACATACACCCCCCACACACTCAGCAATCAAACCCCTACCTAACTAGATTATGATACCACAGAGATACACATTAACATGACGCGCTATATGCTTTAGTGGGTGTTTTTATTTCTCTTGCTATATTTGTAGGATGCTGACATCATCAGACTAGACATGGTAATGTGTGTGCACTTTGTTTTATGCAATCCCAGGACTGCACCATGGGGGACAGCAGGTGTTAACAGCTTGAACAGGACTCCACAATTCGTAGCTTGTGTGATCTATCTGTGGACCAGTTGCCAATCCATCATATGACAATACATATCTATGCACAGATTGTTGATTTTGTGGATACGGCATGTGTCTGGGATGTTGGAAAAGGGCTATTCAAAGTCTATGTGGGACGTGTGTAGCTCATTTCAGTGATGTATGTCCTGGGTGGCTGCCTTGCAAACAGTCTAGCTGGTTTGGGAACCATGATCTGCCCATGACCAAACCAAAGTTGGTAGGGTTGTGTTTTTGTCGGCTTTCAATAGCTCTGTTTATGACTTCAATCATGATGGACTCCATGGCCTTGCAGATCAGACTTCATAGGGTTATAAGACTATAGTTCCCATGGTCTGTTGTGCACCAACACTTGTGGAGTGTGCCATATGTTGCTGTAACCCATTCAATGGTTTCATATCCTGTAGAGAGGGTAAGGCACAACAGACTGTTCAGGTGCAGGGTATGTTTGTTCTGCAGTTCACTTATGACACATATAGGGAAACAATGTAATCTAATTGATGCCATGTTTTCAGCTTTGGAAGGAGCTGTTTACTCATTCTACATGTGATATCTCATGGTATGATGATAGGGCCTTTTGTCAGTGAGAGGTGGTTATGTATGTATGGGCCTGTCTGACAGGATGTTGGCATTGTCAGTCATTTACAGTTGGCCCTGACTCAGGGCATATATGAGTGTACATTGCTATTTATGACATAGCTGAAGGAAGTGTCATGGTTCTGTCTGGACTCCTTCACAGATAATCTTTCCAAAACACCAACAAACATAAGCACTAAACCCCTGTTATACTCTTTTACACACTTAACACCCTACTGATCCTTTTTGATCAGTCAAAAGAGTATTTCATCATAATATCCTGACATGTCCAAAGGTCAGTTTCGTGTGTACTCTCCAGTCCAGCTGGTGAATATGGGAATTTTGAGGCAATGTTACAACTGCCTTATGTACACAGACAACAAAATGGAGGCTGAGCTCTCTCGACCCATGACTCGCACAGTCTATCAGGAGGAGAAGGTAACCACACACACCACAAATCCAGTCTCACATAGATCTATAGCAACAGCAAACCAAACACATAAACACACAAAAACATACTCGGAGGCTCTAAATAAAAATCTGCCTAAGCAGCAGAGACCTCCAAAGCAGACACCCAAACAACAGCTACCCCACAACAATACCCACATATCACATAGTTCACAAAGTCAGTGTGCCACACAGTCACTGCCCTTAAGGCTAAACAACACACCTAATATACTTGTAATAGGTGACTCTATTGTCAGACACACTGATATCCCACTCACCAGGCTGAACAAGGAGAAGGTCACTGTAAGCTGTCTGTCGGGTGCCAGGATCCGCCACATAACACATGCACTCAGGTCACTCCAAAGCAAGTACAAATATGACTCCATCATTGTCCATGCTGGTGTGAATGACCTGAGACATTCCTCCCTGGATTACATGAAAAGAGACATAGAGGAGCTCTCTGATCATGTAGCCCAGGCCGGTATGACCCTGACCTTGTGTAGCATCTTACCCTCACCAAGAATGATGCCACAGTATAAAGACAAAATGATCAATTTTAACAGTTGGCTAACGTATTGGTGTCATTCAAAGGGGATCCAGTGTCTTTCAGCCTGGGATGACATGTTCGACAAGCCACGTTGCTTCACTAGGGACGGCTTGCACCTGTCACCCATGGGCTTTCGAATACTGGCTAAGGCTCTTGCCATCCCCATAGTGCCTTTTTTAGGCAAGGCTCAAAAGACAAACCCACCTCCATAGACAATACAAAGTAAAAGAAACTAAGGGTAATGCTGCTCAATGCCAGATGTCTACACCTCAAAATGCACGCACTCAGGGCTCTCCTCATTATGGAGAATATCAATATCTGTGCAGTAACAGAAACCTGGTTCAAGGCTCCCAAAAGCACCCCAGCACTACCAGGTTATACTTCATACCAAGCTTTTTGGCCACAAAACCCGGACCGAACCACAAAAGGAGGGAAAGTATCCATATACAGCAAAGATACACACACCTCCAGGTTAGTAGCACTACACGAAGCATCGGAGACCATTCATGTGCAACTAACAGTGGGAAAAACTGCCTTTCAGTTTGTAGCTTGCTACAGACCACCCTCCCAAACTCAGGGACCCCACTCAGCTTTCCTGAGAACACTGGAGAATATGAAGGTCTCTCCAAACACCATTATATTGGATGACTTCAACTACCCAAACATTGACTGGGAATACTACTGAGGCTCCAACACCCTCGCCCAACAGTTCCTAGAATTTATAAGCTCAAATGCTATGGAACAACTGGTCACCACCCCTACAAGAGGGGAAAAGATATTGGACCTGGTCATCACCAACATGGGGACTCTATGTTCTACACCAGAGGTATACCCCTCATTGGTAAGGTCAGACCATACATTTATTTCACTTGACATCCATATCTCATCCCCACCCCAGCCAAGGTAATCTAGGTGAAGAACTTCTCAGAAGCAAATGTCACACTTCTCAAAACTGAGGTGGTATCCTTCAAAGCCCCCGGGCCAGTGGAAAATATGGCACAAACCGCAGAATCCTTTACAAACGCATTCTATGGACACCTACAGGAATGCATGGATTGTGCTATCCCAAATGAAACCAAGACTCACTCCTCCAAAGGCAGGGGGACTGTCTGGTGGACCCCGGCCATAAATAAGCTATACAACAAAAGGAGGAGGCTACTACATGATAGAGCAAAATCCCAAAAAAGGAAGGCATCTCTGATCAGTACTAGCAAGAAGCTATGATCACTCTTAGGCCAGCTTCGAAATAAAAATTGCACAAGACACTAAAGACAATCACAAAGCCTTCTTTAGTTATGTCAGGAACCTGGGTGGAACTCCCAGATATGCTCTGAGTTAGTGCATAATGACAAAAAATGCACTGAACCCACAGACATTGCCAACATCCTGGCAGACAGGTTCAGTGCAAATTTCTCCCCCATCCCCCCAAAAGAGCAAATGTCCACCCCAACAGAGTGTAGCCTCCCTGACATCACAGATGAACAGGTGAGAGCTGCCCTCTCCAAAGCAATAACACAGCATCAATAGCCCACCTTATCCCGAAAGGTTTCACATCTAGATAAAGAGAGGTCATTGTGCCCCTCTACCCATCAGGCCCATACTTGAATACAATGCCCCATTTGGGATGTACCTTACCCGACACCTGCAGCAACTGTAATGACCCCAAAAGTACCTCACCAAGTGGATTAAGGGACTCAAACAGATGCCCTATGCAGTTCGGCTAAAGAAACTCCAGCTCTACTCAGTTGCTTACCGCCTACTCAGATGCGATCTGTGCCTGACGTATAAAGCCATGTCCAACCCAGAATTAATGGTCATGCTCCACCTCAGGATATCAAATCCCTTAGAGCTACACGCTCCAGGGACTTAAACCTCAGCACAGAAATAAATAGGACATGCTGGAGGACAGATTCATATCCCAGAGGCTTCCCTCTCTCTGGAACAAAATCCCAGTCCAAGTTAGGCAGAGCCCCTCACTGACCCTCTTCAAGAGAAATCTTGACGAGTGGATGGGAGATCGTAAGTTTACCCCTGGGATCTCTTCTGGGTCCCTGCTAGACAGAGACACAATAAACTAACCATAAAAGGGCTATCTTGTGTGACCTACTATTCAAAGGCACAGTCTACTAATCTGAAAGGGTGGCGAAAGCCAAACACAGTCTGGCTAGGCTTATAAATGCCCTAGGGCAGATAGCCTAGTATCAACCTATGAACCTATGAACCTATGATAATGTTTGGAGTGCACATTGTTTATTGATGATACTGATTGCAGGTTTTTTATCTTCTTTGCTTTCCCACTTTCTATGAACAACCTAAGTATCTGTAGTACATATTTGATTATGACAGGGTTCCAATATATTATATATGTGTCTGTTGTCATATAACTGTGTGCACAAGGCAGGATTGGTGAATAGTGAGAGGTTTCTGGGTTAACACATGCAACTGCCAGATATGTGTGGCCCACTGCTGTACTCAGGCATGGCCTAAGTGTGTGAGCATGCCCAGTTTGGCCTTTCAGTGTTTTGTTGCCTGACATTTGTCTCATTTATTCAAGTATGTGAGCATGCCCAGTGTGACCTTTCAGTATGTTGCTGTCTGAAGTCCACTACATTTGTTAACGTGTGTTAACATGCCCAATATTAACATTTATACTATATGGGTGTTGAAAATCAAGTTATATTTTTACTGCAGGGCTCACCTTTGTGTCATAACTCGACAGGGATTATGCTGTGCCTGCAGGGTTTCCATGAGACACTTTGCATAGACTTATCAACATTTCTTCATACAGGCTGACCAGTGAAATACTGTCATGGTGTAGTGGTTCAGTACTGTGACTATAGTGCACAGTATCCTGGGTTCGAGGTCTGTTACTGCTTTATATTTTCATACTGGGCAGACCAGACTGCTTAAGGACCAGTAAAGCAAATATGAGCATGTTTACCTGCTTTTGCTCAACTATGCCCAACTTTGACCAAACTTGCCCAACATTAACCAACATTGCTGAATATTGCCCAATATTGCTCAACATTGCCCAAAGTTGTGCTAGTTAGTGTGCGCAATTTTGTTTACATATACTAAATAGTGGTAAAAGCTGTTTAGCACTGCTTTATATTGCTTAAAACATGGCAATCATGCCTCAGGTGGTGCTGCAGGGCTGCCTATGTTGGATGCACATAGTACACTCCCTATACATGTTTGAAAACAGGTAGTGTCAAGTTAGGCATCCCTTTTACTATATGTGCGAGTCAGAGAGAGGTATAATTTCCAGAATTCCTACTGAGCCAGTGTATGTGCTATGCGTTGTCTCTTTGCCAAGGCCAAAGCATACTGGGCACGCCTCCTTCTGCCTACTGGGGCAGGCTCAGGTTGTTCCTCCTCCGAGTCACGCTCTGCCTGTGATGGCCTTGGCAATGGTGGGGGGCTGTTTGGCCCGGGCCTATGCTGCTCCTGTTGCAGCTGTTTTCGCAGGATCATATTATGTAGCATAGCACATACCATGACAATTTGGGTACACGTAGTTGGTGAGTACTGCAAGGCTCCACCAGATGTATCCAGGCACCAGAACCGTGACTTGAGCAGCCCAAACACACACATGATTACATTTCATGTTTGTGCGTGTGCCTCATTATGGCATCCTTGTTCAGGTGTGTGTGCATTTCTGATGGGTGTCATCAGCCACGGCTCCAGTGCATATCCAGCATCCCCCACTAGGTGACCATGAGGGATGTCCCTATTGGCAAATGTCTGGTACAGCTGTGTCAGATGCCAGATATGGGAATCATGGTAGCTTCCAGGGCAGCCAGCACACACATTCATTATTATGCTCTGGGCATCACACATGACCTGGCAGTTGATGGAGGGGAAGCCCTTGCGGTTAATGTAGGCCCTACCCTGCTCACCGGCTGGTGCTTTGATGCATATGTGCGTGCAGTCTATTGCACCCACTACCTCAGGGTATTCCGCTATTTGCTGGAAAAGACGCATATTGCTGACCAATACCTCACGGGAATTGGGGAAATATACATGATCACCAACATATGCTGACATGGCATTCAGGAACTGGTGCAGTACCCTGGATGTTGATGCCTGTGATATCCCCATCATATCACCAGTTGGTCTCTGGAAGGTACCTGTTGCTAGTATTCTTAGGCCAACACATACCTTGGTTTCCACTGGGATGGGTTCCCCTCTGTTGGTTCTGTGTGTGAGGCGTGGCCTGCACAGCTCAACAATTTGCTGCATGAGGTCTCTGTCCACTCTATAGCGCTCCACTATCTCCAGCTCATGTAGCCCCTGGTAGGTTACCCTGGGCCTGTACACTCTTCTCTGTCTCCTCACTGGGGGTTGCTCAGCAGCATTCGCATTGTCACCACCCTCAGCATGTTGCATATGTCACCTTATAACAGCAATGGCAACCCCTAACATTTCTTTGTCTCAGTAAAGCTTTTTAAGTTTTCACTTCTCTTAGTTTACTGCAGTGTTGCAGTGTCTCTGAGGAAAACATGGTGGAAAGTTGTTTGCAGAGTTTTAAGTGCTGGGCTGGGCTGGGCTAGTGTACTCCCTGTGTAATTTCCTGATTCTGATTGTTTTCACCTGCTAGCTCTGCTAGTTCTCCCTGGTTAACTTCCTACTATTTGTTGTGCTTCCTTTTTCCTTTCTGTTTCCACAGGGAGGCAGCGCCCCGCACACAAGTGCAAACACACGCACACCAGCTCACACGCGCTCACACGCGCTCACACATACTTACACGGCCTAACACTTGCTAATTCCTGCTTAAACACACGCAAACAGGTGCAAACGCACTTACACAAATTTCAACAACCTTACACATACTTCCTCTGGCTTAAACGTGCGCACACGGGCACACACGCATGCACACAGTCTTACTCGGATATACAGGCGCACACCCATGCGCAAACACATTGCAGGCACTTCAACAAGAAACTTTAGTGTTATCCATGGCATACACCTTCTATTTCTTGCCTTTAGCTAGGATACCTGTTGACACATCTCTTCCAATGATGAGTAACTGACAGCAAACACATGCCACTCTGCTCCAATGAGCTTACATTCTTTCATACATACCCCCCTCGTGATGTCACCTATCTTCTACTCTGTTACTCTCCTTATCCTACTCATACACTCCACTGACTGTGCTCGTTTGCTGTGTAAACTTGGGATTCACTATCCTTACCCTCATTTGCATAGGATTGCCCACTAATGCTTGGTTATATCTCTTAGACTGAGCTTCCCCCCTTAGCAACCTCTACTCGGTAGCCATGTTGTCTTCAGCCTGCCATTTACTTGCTTTGAAAATTATGATTTTCTATAAAATCCCTATTTGTGGCTTTTAATTTTTGGTTTTCTGGTTTTTAGAGCGCAGCACGTTTGTGCGGTGCTGCGCTATGCTTAAACTTCAGAGATCGAGGTAAAAAAAAATTTATATTTTTAAATTTTGCATCGGTGAACATTGCCAATGGCCGTATATTTAGCCATTGGCATGCTTCTTCAACTGGATGCAGCCTTTATTTGGAGCTGTCACAGCTCTGTTTTGCTATTTGCAGAATGGTACTCAGTTCTGCAAATAACACTACTCTTACTCGGACAGGTTAGGGTTTCCTGGATCGCAAATTTACCTCATTTGCATAACTTTTGGCAGCAAATGAGGTAATTTGCATAACCTAGCCCTGTCCATGTAAGAGTCGTTTTAGGAGCTGTGTTGCACGCCCCTGCCGGCTGTCCCTGGATCGCTCGGCGGACATGTTGGCTGCATGGAGTCTTACTCTACTCTTAGACTCCGTGCAAGCCTTCGTGAATCTGGCCCATAGTTATTGAAGGGTCAAGATACACACACACACACACACACACACACACACACACACATATATATATATATAAGGGTCAGAATGTAAATCATAATTGCTTCTCCCTTGAGTCATGATTTTTCTGTCTATGCCACAGCAATAGTGAGCTCATGTTTTTGTGTGTTGCAGTTCATTTCTGCCAAGCTATTAATAGTAAAATTTGTTATTTTGCTGTTGGCATGTCTTACTGAAATTTTAAACTTATGGAAAACAAGAAAAGTGACTAGGCCAGTATGATATGAGCTGAGCAACATTGCAAATGAATATCTGTTGGAGGTGAAGCTATAAGGGCATGCTCATGGTGGACAGTGTACCTTGCGAGCTATGGATAGAAGTTCAAAATATTATCCAGGAAGTGGCAAAAATAATTCTAAATAGAAAGAAGATTAAGAAAACAAGATGACTGTGAAGGCTTTAGAAGTGGCTGAGGAAAGAAGTATATCTGAAGACAATGGAGATAGGGTATAATATGTAAAACATAATGCAGAGTTTCACAGATAACAGCAAGAGTAGATAAGGAAGGTTGTGTAAATGGGCAATGCAAAGAAATAGAAGAAGACAGAATGTGAATGACAAGAAATCTGTTCAAGAAGATGCGTTATCTTAAGGGACACCTTCAGGTAACAATGGACATGACAAAAGACAAAAATGGGAGTAGTGCTGTCACTGGTGAGCTGCTCCACAGACAACATATTAACTTGACAAGAAGGACATAGCCAGACTTAATAGATTCTGACTGAGCAAAGTATTATAGCAGACCAGCTGAGCAGGACCAGAACAAATCTCAAATGGAAACTGCATCCAGGGATCTTGCAGGAATTGATCCAGCTGTGGGGAACACCTCAGATAGATCTGTTTGCCTCCTTGGAAAACAGTTAAGAGGAATTCTGCTCCAGGATTTCTTGCAAGCAGGCCTGGAAGACGGATGCATTGTCATTCCTATGGATGGAAATGATCCTGTTTGCTTTTCTACCCTTTTCACTGATATTTGGGATTTTTCTAAAGATACAGAAAGACTACAAAAAGATAGCTGTTTTGATACCCCTTTGCTCCAGACAACAGTGGTTCTTCTCCCTTCTTTTGAAAATACCCAGGACAACTATCACAGGCTTCCCCACATTTGGGTTTACTTATACAAGATGGGTTATTTGATACATCCCAATCTAAAAATCCTTCATCTGTTTGCCTGGATGATATAGCTTTGACAACTTTTTTTTCTGAAGATATACAGCAGGTACTAAGCAGGCAAAAAAAAAAAAATTATAAGTGGAAAAAGATTTTCTCGTTGGTGCCATACTAAGAACCAGGACCTTTTCATGCCCAGATTCCTCTGGTTCTATAATATTTGTGTGAATAGGGAAACATACACTGCCTCATACTCACAGGCACAACGATTCCTGGACTTTATTAACACAAATCCCCTTGACCAGATACTGTGCACATCCACCAGAGGTTCAAATACACTGGACCTGGTATTCACCAATATGAGAGAGGGTGTATAACAAAAAGAAAAAAAATCATGGCTTAAAGCAGGAAGAACAACTCCCATAATGATATGAGCTCTCTAGTTCAACTAAGCAGGAAACTAAAGGACCAATTAAGTCTAAAAAGGCCAATTGCAAGGTCAAGGTAGCCTCACAGGCTAAAGACAATCATAAAGCCTTCTACAGCTATGTCCAAAACCTCTACGTCAGCACACATCAGTGTGCCAAACTGGTGGTCAATGGTGCCACCTTCACAGAGCAGAAAGACATAAATTTGCTGGATGACAAATTCAGGTCAAACTTCATCCCCCTGCCCCCCCCCCCCATGAAACACCTACTAGTATAACCCCCCAACTATTAATGGGAAACAGCTGGTGGTGGTACTTGCCAAGGCCAAAAACATGGCCTCTATGAGCCCGGACAGTATCCCAGGATGCCTCCTAAATAGCTTGAAACATGACCTGTCCGGGTCACTTGAGTCACTTTTCAACCTTAGCTTCAAAACAGGCTTTGTAACATGAGAATGGAGTACACCAATGATTATCCTACTTCAAAAGTATGGACCATCAACCAACCCTGGAAACAACAGACCTATTAGTCTGACTAGTCTAATATGCCAAGCCATGGAATTAATTATTATGGAAATGATTAACAAAGACATAGGCAATTTGGTTTTTTCAGGAGAAGGGCATGCCTACTAAACCTGGTGGACTTCTTTGAGATGATCACCAAGGCAATATTTGAGGTGAAAATGATGCATACTGCCTACCTGGACCTGACTAAGGCATTCAGTACAATACCCCTCTTGACAAACTCACCGAACTGGGCATAATCCTCTACTTAACTGTTTGGATTGCCAGCTGGCTCACAGACAAGACCCAGGAAATCAGGATTGGTGAGGCCACTAACACTGAGAGACTGGTCACCAGTGGGGTACCTCAGGGCTCTGTTTTGGGACAGCTCCTATTTGGCACCTACTTGGAGGTAAAGGCTAATTTTAAGGACCTTTAGCTGACCAGGTTTGCTGATGACTGCAAACTGAGAGCTATCATAGATTCCCACCATGACAGAAACATCTTACAAGAGAGTCTAACGCAGACAAATGTCTTGTGCCAAAGTCACAGATTAAAACCCAATGCCAAGAAATGCATTATAATGTCTTTTGGGAAAAATTTCCTCCCAAGCTAATTTCTCCATCAATAAGACACCCCTAAGACATGACCCAGTAGTCAGGGATCTGGAAACATATGTAGACCGTAATGAGGCTTTTGACCAACATGTGGCCAAGGCATTGAGAAAGTCATCCTATGTCACCCAACTTATACGTAAGGGCATGACATCCAGGTCCAAGGAAGCCATATCGCCACTTTATTAGGGCCTTATCATACCTATCATTGAGTATAATGCCCCCTTGGGCATGTACCTGACATATGCAACAGTTGGAATGTCCACAAGGGTTCCTTAGCAGGAGAATCCAGGGTATAAACACATTGGTTCTGTATGACTCGCATCAAAGCCCTTTATCTATACCTGGTCTCCTACAGGTCACTGACGGGCAATCTGTGCCTCATATACAATGCATCCTTGGCTCAAGCTGTGATGGACCTTTTGCACACTTGCAAGTTGAATAGCATCAGAACTACTAGATCCAAGGATTTAAATTTTTCTTGAGACATAAATAAGATATGTTGGCTAGACAGATATGTGTCTCAGAGGATCCCCATGCTCTGGAACAAGCTCCCCATCCATGTAAAGCAGAGTCCACCCCTAACCCTATTTAAGCTTAACCTTGACCAATGGATGGGAAATCATAAATTTACTCCAGGTCTGGGCCTCATGTCTCTAATAGGCAGAGATAGGCAGATAGACAGTAATGTGCAAACTAACATACTCCCCCCACATAACCTCTAGAAACTTCCTAACTAACATACCTACTCCTAATAAATGCCCATGCTACATAAGGACACTGTTAGGTTGGGTAGCATGGCTAGGCTTATAAAGGCCCTGGTGTTCTTTATACTAGTATACCTATGAGCCTATTCTAGGGCGTTAGCCTCCATCTTGAAGCAAGAAGCGTCTGAAACTTTGGCATCATAACCTCTGCTTTTATGCAGCTGTCCTTGAGTCTTGCAGTTGTTAGAGCATGTGGAAGGTGCTGTGAAGCTTTGAAAACTAGACAGTGGTCATATTCTTTGCAAGGATAACCCAGTTAGCTTAGGCTACTGCAACTAGTAAATCTGTGGCTTTACTAGAGAGGTGTTGCAGAAAATGGGGAAACAGGTAACTGGGTCTATAATTTGCTAGGCACATGGTCATACTTTTCTCCTAATGACAGACATCCATATACAATGTTTATAAGAACTGCATTCCATCACGGTGGCCTCCCTAGAATGGCTGTATAATTAAGAATAAATAAAGCAAAGTTGGATCTGAAGGAGTGAGGGTAGATAAGAGCAACAGATGCAATAAAAGGTTAGACATTTTGCACAACATGGTGAATAAAAGATCACAATTCAGTTAACCATAGCTCTCAACATTCCATCTCCAAAATGAGGAACACTCGCCTTCATAATATGGAACAAATGGGCAAAATGTGGAACACATACTAATGGCTTACTAACAACTTCAACTTGGAAGGTCATAGGATGGTTAAAATATGCTAATTTTACTCATAAAGATCATCCTTTAATGAATTAATATGATTAATTTCTATCTACCATGGATTTCACTTAAAAACAGTCTTAACACTGAATGTGTGACAGACTCTTTCAGTGTGGAACTTTGAGGAACTTTGAGGAACATGAACTTTTTAAGACCCCAAATGAGGTACGTTCTTCGTAATGAGGTACACTTGACAGGTATGCAGTTAACCCTAACAGGAGGTAAAGTCTGGCCTTCTCTAGGTATAGGCATGAAATGGCAGGCAGATCAGGTCATGATAAAAGCAATATTTTAAGATGTCTTTGGTTGGATGTCCATGGGACTGGCATTGCCAGTGTCCTGCAGTGGTGTTCAGGCCACCATCTTACGGCCGGGGCACGCTGCCTTATAGCAAAAAAACAAACTCATTTGGTCACCATTTTTTTGCATTCATGCATAATATTTGGCATGCTTATTCCATTAGTTCAAATCTATCTGTATATAAAAAGGATTCCAGCAGCCAGCCTATCTGATGATACAACCAGCAAACATGTCCAGATATGTTAATTTGTATTTTCTGCCTTCCGGTCTTCATTCTACTGACTTTGCTTTTCTAATTGTTTGTTTAATTCTTCAGTGTTGAATTACACAGTGAAATATTGTTATGCAGCTTCCATTTGGAATGTTCCAAAATGATCGAGGGGTACACGCTGCAGCATATGTCACACACAGTCCTGTGATGTAACATTTTCAAAATGCAAATTCTCCATGAATGATTTGTAAAGATAGGCTGCACTGTACGCCAGCAGAATGACTGTGCTATCTAAAGGTTTCCTGCCCATCATGCACTTCAGAAAATGATTTGCTGCAATGCAATAAACATGTCTATCAAGTAAATATTGTGACAGATTCTTAACTAGTATTTCAAAGTTTACTTGCAAACTGAAGTACTAAGTATCTTTACTCCAGAATATTATTCAGCTTCTTAGTGAAACTCTGTTGTGATGTGCCATAAAGTTCTTGCTGACACCTATCCTATGTTAGTTAACTAATAAATCACTATTGAATCAGGACCTCACAGTCATACTTTATTTTCCCATTATACAAAGTAAAATTTTCTGAACAGATTAATGGGCAGCTCCAGTTGTGATCCTTTGACTGATAAGTTCCCAGACTATATGGGGTCTAATGGACCCTAATGCCACCCTACCTCATCCTACACAATCATCAATCCCACATCTCTCCTAGCAACTCAGGCCAGCATCAACAGCAATGGTAACTGATTTTCTGGGTCTATTGTACTCTGGAATAGAGCTCTGAGTGTTAACAAAGAATTCTAGGTTTGTTTAATAGATCTAGTTGTTGAAGACTCAGCTGCAAGAAGGAATGAACTGTATTTACACAGTCTGCATGTCTCAAGGGGAGTGAATAGATTCTTGGCTAGTGCCATAGTACACTTATGTCATTGTACACTGGGTGTGGGTACTGCATAACAAAAAAGTTTCTCGCTGTAGTCAGGATGGAACCATGCCAGGACACCCTAAGATGGTCTCCACCTGCTAGGAAACCTTGAAATGGTTTCCACTCGCTCCTTCAGGATTCCATAATCTTCTCTTTATTTTGTGGGGCCCTGGTATGAGAGGAAAGCCATTCAGCACCAGTGGGAGGCTTTGTCAGTGGAGTTTGGGGAAGACCTCTGAGACATGGCAGATGGCAAGTTGGGAGGGAGGGGCAACAAAATAAGCAAATAAAAAAAAAAACTAGACAAAATAAATAAAGGTAATTGGGTTTGGAGTCCCCTTGGTAAAAATCTAGAAATGTCATCTCCATCTCACTTGGATTTCTGAACTGCTACACTTCCACAAATCATGGGAATCTAAGGACTGATCAAAGACCAGCCTCATAGGCCTAGACGTCCATACTTAATAGTTGCTAATATATATATATATATATATATATATATATATATATATATATATATAGTTCCCTATCAGAAGCCTGAAACACTATAAGCCTGAAAATCAAAATCCTGAAAACTAAAGCCTGAAAATTCAAAATCCCGAAAACCCAAAATCCTGAAACTCAAAATCCTGAAAACACAAAATGGACATACTGACGTCATTGTGGCTTTGCTATTGTTAGCCCTCTGGTGTTAGGTCATGCGTTGGGTTCAGGTAAGTGTGCGGTTGGTTTTATGTTAGGGTTAGGGGCGGTTTAAGTGAGTTAGGGTTAGGGCGCAGGTTAGACATGTATGCAATAGTGACAAATATTGGGGTTAGGGGCGGTTTAAGTGAGTTAGGTTAGGGTGCGGGTCAGGTGAGTGTGCAATAGTGACGGACCTTAGGGTTAGGGTTAGGGTCAGGGTCAGTTGGTAGATATTAGTGTCTTCATAGTGACATATTAGCATTATTTGTGTTTTCAGGATTTTGAGTTTCAGGATTTTGGGTTTTCGGGATTTTGAATTTTCAGGCTTTAGTTTTCAGGATTTTGATTTTCAGGCTTATAGTGTTTCAGGCTTCTGATAGGGAACCATATATATATATATATATATATATATATATATATATATATATATATATATATATATATATATATATATACATATATAGCTTCTGATGAAATAAGGATTAGTCCATTCCAGCACACTCACGTAGCCATAATGTATTCAAAGAATTAAATGTTTCTGAAAACATGAAGCAGTAATGCTGCACACATAATAATAATAAGGTAGTAGTAGGACTATGCTCAAAAAGTAAATTGTGTCTGAAAGCATTAAGGCATTAAAACTATGGTTTTAGCATTGATTGGTAAAGATTGTGTTAAGAGAAAGGCCTATGAGTGAGAAGTAGAGGGGGTATTTCTAGGGCTGGAAATCAAATGCATGTGCTGTTTGTATGCATAACTAATATTGGAGGGTTTGTATATGAGGGAGACATAATTCTTAAGAGATTCTGAAGTTAATTTGAACTGTGGTTGTAGTTTCATTTTACTCAGGAAGTCGAAACAGCTTTCATTGTTGGTGCTTTTGCCCTTCTTTAAGAGTTCTGAAGCTGGAGTATGCAGGAAGCTTTCTTCTTATAAAATTCAATGTTTTCCTATTATTTATTTTTTTTCACTTTACTGATGCTAATGAATTTGTACTTTGAGTTTAGTTGTTTCATTGTGTTTGTTTCATATAGGATGGATTTTGTTGTTTGGACTTTGTTTGCCTAACATGAATCTGACAGAAAATATAGCAGAGTCCTATACAGTGACAAAGAAAGAGGATGCCTAAGACAAGCATAAAACAGTTATTACAAAAGATGGAAAGAAAATAAATGTTTTGGTTATGAGGGATCTGCACCTTATCCAACAGGGAAGGAGATAGGCAGATGAGGTGAGTTAAGATTACTTTTTTTGCCATTACATTCTATGTTGACAACCTAAACTTACATTTGTTAAGGAAGCAGATCTTTTCTGATGCAACAAGAAGTTTTGGAGTTGTCATGATATGCAACCAAATGCTGCAAAACAGCTGTAGATAGCTATAGTAAAGGAGTTTCCAAGGTAATTGCATAATTGTGCTTAGTATTCATAGACCAGTGAGAAATGTGCACAGTGTTACACCAGCCAGTGCTGTTGAGCCATATCTGAATACAGTAGTGACTCCATGAACAGCTAGCGCCATCTACAGGGCTTACTAGGTTGGTAAGTAGTGAACAGAGTTAAACTGCACAGCCTATCTTCTGTTGTCACAGGCACACACATGCACTCAAGTATGGACAATTTAGAGTTATTAATCTTCCTACCTGCATCTCTGTAGGATGTGGGAGGAAAATGGAGTACTTGGAGAAAACTATGTGAACACAGGGTGGGCATATAGACTCTAAACAGAATGCACCCCAGCTCAGAACCAAATGAGAAACTATTTGTGTGATATACCAGTTTTACTCCCTGTACCACCGTGTGTAATATACTATGTCTTAGATAAATGCTGCCACTTGTCATCATTTTCTGCAGCCTGTGCATTTCCAGGTACATTCAATTACTTCCCTTATTAAGGGAAGCAGGGATTTAACAAAGTTGCAGAAAAATAACTCACTTTCTACTAGAATAATAATTGGCAAACATAGCCACTGACGCCAAGACCCATATTGTTACTATAGACTTACGCCACTGGGAAGAGCAGGTCATGAAAAAGGTCTTGGGGGGGTAATACATGGAGGAAAAAAATAAATGAGAGAAGATGGAAATGTGGGTATCTCGGACCACAGCAGAGCACATTTAGAGGTACATATTTAATGGGGAGATCATATCTATATGGAAAAAATACCATTTAAACACATAAACAAAAATGTACACCATATTACAAATACTTATGGCCAGAGGTATGCTTAAAATCCATATTAATAACAATGGGGTTATTTGCCTGCCACTACATTTGCAACATATGCTTGATGAGGGTCTGTTCTTGTGCATGGTACTCATAAACAAGTGATGAGAGGAAGTCATAACAATTACACTGCATCCCTTAAGATGGGAAATGTTGCAACTGCCACTGCTATTGGATCACTGAAAATAAGATCAACATGCGTGTGCATGTGTCATTATGTGATTAGTACTATTAGGGAGAAAAAAATGTGAATTTCATTATACCAATGTGCTCCAAAATACACTGTCAGTACTTTATGGATAGTGTAGCAGTGCTCCCACAGACACTGTAGCAATGTACTATTTAAATGTTGATCCTGTATCTCCACAGATGCTGCTGTGATACTTTTCCAGTGATATGTAACTATGCTTTAAACTTTATGTAATTATCCCACTCCCAGCTGCCATGCCAAAAAACACTACAGTAATAAATCCTAAAAAATTGTTTATGCCAATATGCTTATAAAGTTCAGTAAGACTTCCTTTCTACATGAACACAGATTGTAACAATCTCTTTGGACACTGTGTTGGTTGTTGCTGCCATTACATCAAACTCTTTTTCATATTATTGTGGTCACTGGTAACCTTTTGGAAAAAAATGCTTGTAACTGGATTGTGGTATAGTCACACAAGCTGGACTTGGGGAAATATAGGGCTTTGATAAAATATAATAACATTTACATAAAATAATTTTCTAGCACCCAACTTCACTCAAAAATCCTATTATCTGTTTTTTTTTTCTGCTACAGTTACTACAGATCATATTTATTTTTAAAGTCACACTTTATCTAACTAAGAGGAACTGAAAATTTTCAAGTACAAAAATCCAGTAAATATATCACTTTCCCACTCGGGGCTATACTTCACTTAGCTATCCCCTTCCCCAGCCCCAGAACATGAGCTGTCACATATGATGGCTTTAACATGCAGCTGTAAAACAAATATTTTCATTTTAAAATATTCTTACCCTTTGCAATGTGCTGCAGTGATCACAAAATTTTCTTTCACTAGAAACCCACCACAGCTGTCATTTACATTTATTCCCACGGTTAAATCCACAAAGGCCATGTATGGCTTGGAATGTGGCCTGGCTTCATGGCCTCCAATGATTCCTTCATTGTGGGCACCTGCAGACAATAAATTCATATTGACATGAAATGCATCTGTAGAGCTATGCCCTGACTTATCACAAAGCAGTATCAGCACAATGCAGTACCATTGCATGTTAACTGGCAAAGTTTGTTGAATATATTTTTTCCATATTGCAGCTTGGTCACTTGCCTGTTCCCTGGATAAACATAAATTCCTGAAATCTGTTCCTTTCAGTCTTCACGTGGCCCACAAACTGCTTATTAAGTAAGGATGTTAAGCTAGTCAAAATGTTTATCACCTGTCAGCTGGGGAGGGGGTGGCTGGATAGGGATAAAAGATTTATATTTGTATCCCAGTAGTTTCTTGCTAAAACAGTTTAGGAGAAGACTTTGACACCGATGGAGTATTTGGCTTCTACGGATTTTGGTTCCGAGTTTTTCTGATATTTGCACACCTACCTATCTGCTTCCAGATCTGTAGCTAGCTATATAAGCATGGCATATAAACCTTCTCAGACAAATGTGGCAGCTACAATAGCTGTATTCAGTATTTCTGGAATTGTATCCCAGCTTCCAGAAAGTAACCCTTCCCCCACAAAGTGTAGCCTCTTCCTAACCCCAGAGAGCGCAGGCTTAAACTAAAAAAGGCCTCCAAGACATTTTAACAAAACGATAAAAAAATACAGAATGTATAACTATAAGTCATAATAAATATTTCATTTTTTAATTCTAGTGCAACTAATTGAACAAAAGGAATAAATCATTTAAAAAATTTAAAGCATGGAATACACGGCATATCCTTAGTTACTTCCAACAGTGAAGAATGAGACTGGGTCCTCTTAAATTAATTTCAGTAATACAGCTTTAAACTGACTCACCTAGCTATCATTCAAAACACTTTATGTAGACAGTCCCTGGTAACACATGGGTAGAGTTAACACTACATTTGTCTGTAATATATTGGCTATATCCTTGAGACTGGAATGTGTGATATCATGAATGAGATCAATGCATTGGTGAACATTTTTCCTTAAATTATTGATGTAACTGGAGAATGGCCTTAAGTTCGTAGTCTTCATTACATTTTCTAGTAATGCTCTTAAGTTCTTTGCTGGCATGTTTCAGTGTGGTCTTGCAGAAGATGGAGGGGGATTTTCTTACAAATTATTATTTTCCTTCTTTTGTTATGGAGTTTATTTATATCAGAGAACCACCAGAGAGGTTTATTCCTGAATTTACCATTGTATTTAGGGTAGTCAGGCACAGACATTTCTATTCAGATGTTTAGAGCTTGGTAAAAAGTGGAGATAAATGTCGTAGCCCCATCAGCTGGGTCCACTTGTGGTGGATTGTTGAGAATTTTGCATAGGTCTTCTACAAGCTGAAGTGGATTTGCCTTGGATAAGTTCCTAAAGGTGGTTTTGTTTGGTGGTGGGGTGATAATATTAAGACTGATACAGAAGGCACCAATATGAGGTGTTGGGGTAGAGGCAGGGGCTAAGTTGGTAATATTATCTGCTCGCACATATTTTTTGCATACTGTACGAATATTTTTGCCTAGTTATTTGCTTCCTTACATAAAAAGAATTCCCTCCTATATTAGAGATACACAGGATTTTTAAAATAAAATTGAAAACGTGAAATGGGAGGGAGACATGTACTGGATGACCTTAGATGTTAGTAGTCTATACACTAATTTTCAATATAACCATGGGGTGGAAATATTATTATATTTTTTAGGAGACACTTCTTAATCTAATTATGTTGTTGAAATTTTAGAATTTTGTCTAAAAAATAATTTTTTTAGTTTTAATAACAAGTTTTTCATCAGAAACAAGGTACGGTATGGGGGCTTCTTTTGCCCCCTTGTATGACAGTTTGGTTATGGCTAAGTTTGAGATGGAATATTTGTATAATCATAACTTAAAAATATGTAGTTAATTATTACCGTTATATAGATGATTTGATTTTTTTATGTAGAAGAGGTAATCATCTGATTTATTAGTTTGTTCAGGATCTACAAGAAAACAGTTTTTTATTTAAATTGATGGTTTACAAATAGGACAAAAAGTGCATTTTTTTAACTCTTACTCTTGGGGTTGTAATGATAAAGGGACTATCAGTGCTTCTGTGTAGAGAAAACTAGAAGGAAGCAATATGTATCTTCTTGGATCCATTTGTCATCCCCACCATCTTATTGAGGCTTTACCTTATGGAGAATTTTTAAGGCTTGATAAATTGTATAACCAAGATTCAGATTTTTTTGATGAAGCTTACAAAACGATAGAAATTGTTATTAGAAGGGGGTATAATAAAAAGGAAGTTTTACAGTCTTTTCAAAAAGTTACATCAAATAAGTATGCCATAAGTATAAACAGTGGATAAATAATAGCTGAAGGGAAATATTTGAAGGATAGGAGAGATGCTGGGGATATTATATATAATAGGGCATTTAGTAAGAAAAATAATAGGGATAGGAGAGAGATTTATTTTGTGACTGTCTATAATATTCTTAGTGATCAAGCAGTAAATATTTTAAATTATTACTGGCCAATGTTATTGAAAGACAAATATTTGGGTAATAAGATAAATATTTTCCCTTGTGTTTCTTTTAAGTAGGGTAGAAGTATAGCTGATGTAGTAGTACATAGCAAATTGTTGTTCCTGCAATAAATGTGTATAGGCAAGTTAGAATAAATTATGGGACATCTAAATGTAGCAAATGTTCTGTATATAATCATGTAGTTAGTTACTTTCCGAAAATTAATGGGATGAATTTTAAACCTGCTCAACAGTTTGCTTGCAATGCAAAAGGGGTTATCTGTGCTTTACAATGTCCCTGTGATTTATTTTACATTGGAGAAAGGTAGGGGGCCTTTAAAATCAGATTTCAAGAGCATATTAGGGACATTAAAATATCTTTAGAAAGCTCTATTGCTACACATTTTAAGGATTATCAGCATAGTGATACTAAATTGTTGAGTGGTTGTATTTTGGAACAGGTTTTATTAAAATGAGTGAATTAGGATCTCTTAAAGATAAATTGTTATACAAAGAAGCTGTGTATATTTTAAAATTTGGTACCTTGGTTCCAGAAGAGTTAAACAATGAATGTAATTGGAAGTACTTACTCAGTTTGAATAGTAATTGTGCGTGGATTTTTTTTAATATATGGTACTATTTAAGAGTGTATTTTTTAAGCTTGATTTGTACTCCTTGAAGACATTTGTCTGAGATGCTAGAGAGGTTAATAAATCGACTTGGTTTCTTGATTCTGTAGCAGTTGTTACCTTTTTTCAATGTTCTTTTGTGCTTCTGCTAAGTTGATTAAGGCCAAGTCAAGTATATTAGAGCCTCTAGTGGATAGTTTTGCAATTTGTTACAGTGTATTTATTGATCAATGTCTAGGAAATAATGAGAATATCCATTTTTAGAGGTGTAAGTGTGCATGTAAGATCAGGTTTCACTTCCATATGGTTTACTAGACATAGATGCAGTATTTTTTGCATAGGCCTAGAAATGTGCAAACAGATCTTGTTTGGATGATACAAGGCTTGGAACAAAGTTTAAAGAGGCATATAGAACTTGTAGGAATTGTATAGGGTTTTGCTATTATTAGGAGAGAGAGACCTCAAAAACAGAAGTCAGTTAAGTTAGTTCAGACTGATACACAGAAAGTCATTGCAGTACAGTGCATAAAAGTTTGGTAAAGACACTCGAGAGTGAGTGCAGAAATTAGGTCAAATATCCAGCATTAAAGAATATTAATTATATAATTTAGGAGGAAAGGAATAATTCTGAGTACAGAATTTACAGAGTCTGTAATGAGTGCAGAAGCTACGGACATTATAATTCAATCTGTTTCAGTTTATCAGCACTGTTATTTGAGACAGTAAGAGTTGATTCAGCTATTGTTGATTACATAATAAACCACCTTCATCAGATCTTGTGTGCAGACTTTTATTCTGAAAAGTATATCAAGAATTGGTGCAGAAAGGAGAGACTGGCACCTGTTCAGCACAGTTCTGGGTAATTAAAAGATAAAGACATTAATTCCAGCTTCTTTCTAGTTTCTTCCAGTCATCTCCAGTATCATACAGTTCTTTCAATTTTTACAATGGTAAGCCATCTTCGATGGGAGGGGAGGGGAAGTGGCAATAGTCCCAAAACCCCATAATAACCTTGCAAATCTACAGTTGTTAATCAGGCAGACTATGAGGCAGATTCAATCAACCCTACATGATTTATTTACACTGTATTCGGCACAACAGTGTGCCTTTTTAGATTCAGTAACAGCTGTGCACAGTGTTTATAGCCACGTAAGCAAGGTAAACATAGTGACGTGCTAATTACAGCATAATAAGCTGAACTGTATGCTAATCAACCAATCCAAGATGGGGGAGCTATTCAACATGCTATAAAGCAACAGTGTAGACTCAATGCTGGTTTTCCCTGCAAATTCCAAACCTATTGGAATAGAGCCACTGAAAGGAGTCTACACAGAAACAATGTTAGGGATGGCTGTTGCTTTAATTCATGTGTATGTGCAACAGGCTGAAGTCTATGCCGCTGCTGCTAATAGACCATGGCCAAGAAGGAGAAGAGTTTTCAGTACCCAGTTAACTTGTCATAATCTGTATGACATGGAAATTGTAGAGTGCTACAGGGTAGATAGAGATACACTACAGGAACTCTGCAACCTCTGTCATCCTTAAATCAGACCCAGGGCAAATGGAGTCGAACCCATACCAGTGGAGAAAAAGGTATGCGTAGCACTTAAAATTTTAGCTACAGGAACCTTTCAAAGACCAACAGGAGACATGCTAGGAGTGTCACAGGCATCAACATCCAGGATCCTCCATCAATTCCTGAATGCTATGCTCCAACATGCTAGTGACCACATACATTTTCCACATAGTCCTGAGGACAGGGCAACAAATATGCATGAGTTCTACCCTGTAGCACACTACCCTGAAGTACTGGGTACCATAGATTGTACACATGTAGAAATGAAGGCACCACCTGGTGAACAGGGAAGGCTCTACATAAATAGTAAGGGCTTCCATTTTATTAACTGCCAAGTCATTTGCAATGAAAAAATGAATCATCTTGAACATGTGTGCTGGCAACCCAGGCAGTTACCACAACACACATATCTGTCGCACCTCTCATCTGCATCAGATGTTCACTAGAGGGGATATCCCACAGGGTCATTTACTGGGGGATGCAGGTTATGCACTGGAAGCATGGCTGATGACACCCATCAGAAATTTACACACCAGCTGAAGAATGCTATAATGAGGCATATGCTCAAACCAGAAATATCACAGAGCATGAGTTTGGGCTGCTGAACTCACGATTCCAGTGCCTAGATACATCTGGGGGAGCCATACAGTATAATCCACATACATGTACTGAAATAATCACCATCTGTGCCATGCTGCACAACATAATCCTAAGAAAGCAGCTTCAGCAGGATCAACAGGGGGAAGGGGCACACATATCACCACCAATGACAAGGTCATCCCAACTACATGCAGGGGAAGAATCAGAGAGGGAACAAGGTGGGTGTAGGCAGATGTAGGTGTGCTCAATATGCCCTCACATTGGCTAAGAGGCAGTGCATAGCACACTCACTCACCACCTAAAGGGCTAAAACCTTCATCCTATGCACATACATATAGTAACATTGATGCCAGGCAACACTCACAAGCTTTATCTCCCCATGTAATAGCTGTGTACTCCTATAATCAGACAGACTCAACCCTGAATTAAAATTGTAGAAACTGCCAGATTTGCAATGTAAGTGTTGATCCTGGTATTGTGTAATAATACAAATGAATGCTATATGCTTGTATGTTGTTACTTGGTAATGTAAGCAAGTAAAAGCTGGGTAATTTGTACAGGAATGACTTCAATATATGACTGCAGACACTTATGTGAGTATATGTGTCCAGTATCAAGTAGTAGGCCTCAGGCATCAGATTCCCACATTCATACCTCTCAAAAGTACTGATAGTCACTGTATGTCCTCAGTTTAGCACCATACTTGTGTACTGGAAAGTCATTAAAGAGAGAAGTTAGAAAGTAATGAGACATTTCAGCGTCAGACTTCACAACCCTCACAAGATCATTAATAATACTGATACAAAAATGTTTGATTCTATCAACTGTATAACTTTCTAAAACCAAAATATGTCAAAGGTACAATTAGCAAAACAACACAAATGCAGACATACTAAGCACTAAGTCATCTATGTTCCATGACCATCAGACACAAATGTTATGCATCCTTGAATCCAAAATATAGAAAACAAGGATACGGCGCAGTTACCATCACTTGCACAGGGTGTTGTTGGGGGGGTAGGAGGCCTAGGCTGACGCAAAAGGTCAGTGAGTGTGTGTGAGTAAGAAAGAGAAGCAGACAGACATTTAGATAAAGTAACAAACGTCCAGTGAGACAAAATGAGTTTTAAGCTTCACTGCTGAACCTTGTAACTACTGTATGTCTGTGTCTGTATGGTTCCTCCAAGTTAAACTGGAGTGCAAGTGTCTGCATGAACACAGCCAAGCTGTGTGCTAGCTCTACATCTTGGTATTTCAGATAGGTGTGAGCTGTGAGGTGGCAGTTCATCATTGCACCCGACCACAAGAACTGGCTCTGCCTGGAGTTGCACTGGCATGTCCACCCCTGCAGTCAAATGCACTGCTACTACCTGATTGTGACTGATGACTGCTGGATGAGCTTCCCTCACAAGGATGCCCAGGACCTCAACCCCATGGTTTGCCACATCAGGGTGAGGACACCTCAACCACTGATGGAGCAGTGGAAGTAGTGCCACTGTGGATGCATGATCAGGCATGGCCACATCTGCTAACAGCAGATGATGTGGCTGACCTACGCCCATGAGGATGCTGTCCCCCTCCCAGCAGACATTCCATCACAGATACCGCTGGTTCCAACATGTTATTCATTTGATCCACTGAATTGGCAACACAGTGGAGGCCTCTGCCATATCTACAACCCTAAGCATTTCTCTGAAAGACCTATGGGAATGTGCCTGTGCTTCCATGGTGTCCCTAAACATATGTCAAGTGGCATGGGAAGACACACCTGAATCAGGTGGAGAATGGACAGCAGGCCTCCTCCAAGCACCCCTAATAAGCCTCCTGTGTGGTACCTCACCCACACTTTGGCTACATCCAGAGTCAACAGAAAATGAAGCTGCAGTAACCTCACTTCCCTGATTGTCTCACCCTCCACCTGTCCAATATCTGAGGGCTTACTGGAATGGGTTGGCATAGGCCTACTGGCTGTGTCTGATGGAATTAAAGGGGATGGCTGAATGAAACCTCTGTGTCAGATTCAACCTCTGCACCCCCCAACTGTGCCTATTTTTGGCCACCATCATCATCAGAGCCTGCCAATATTCTGATATCAGGTGGTAAGAGTTTCACACTTCCACTGTCAGGATTACCTTTGATAATATGCAACAAATGCAGGAAAAAAATCATAGCTACAGTACTATAGTCAAATGTATGCTAACAAACTAACAGTGGTGCCACAACTACAGACAGTACAGCAAGACACAAAACAGCCCTGACACTCACATCACACATATGGATACAATGGATAAAATTATAGATTTCTCTGAATTGCTCATCACCACTGACAAAGAAGATATTTGGCTTACCATGTGCAGTTGATGCTATGCTTCCCATGGACAATGGTCCTGAAAGAAGTTAAGCAAAAGTTAAGGACATCATCAGAATTAACAATAACACAGGGGGTTAAAACTTTCTGCCTTTTATATGTCCAGTAACTATACTTTCAATAGCAACTTGGATGACAAGTCCAACCTAAGCCCATGTGTAATCAATCAGAATGTGTTGTTAATTGTAGCAATCTACAACCCCCCCCCAACACACAAACAAATTTGTTGTTAGACAGAACTAATGTATTGCTGTCAATATTTTACTATACAAAAGTATTTAATAATAAAGATACATGGCCCTACCTGGAAGCTCCTCCTGGGACATACATGTCCCTAAAACAGTAGCACCAGTGTCAAAGGCATCCTGTTTTGCACTTTCCTGAGGGCTGTCTGGATACCTGACAATGGACAGGAACTCTTTATTTGCTGTTAGTGGTGGCTGTGTAGCAGGTCCTCTGGTACCTGTCTGATGATGGGCCACTGCATCTGTTCTCCTCTGTGCAGATGGGCTCATGTCAGTGGCCCTATGGTGCACCTGATCAAATGTCCTGCTGTGGCTGCCTACTGCATTCACATCACCAACTAAATTTGCATTCTTCCACACATGTCTTCACATCCCCTCTTAAGCAGAAAGTCACCAATTTGCCTAAAAGCTTCCATAATGACCTGATTCTTAGGGTCAATGAAGGAGGGTTTTCAGGGTATAAGATACCTGGGTGGCATAGTCCTAGGGGACCTAAAACACAACAGAATGACAGATAATATATATAAGTATCATATAACTAAAAAAGTCTTGTTTCCAGATGAAACATAAGAGGCAGCATTTCACTATTACCCACTGGAGAAACATAAAACAGTCAAGATATGAAAAACAGAAATTGTGTGGTTGTAACATATTACATTCACACACAAAGTAAGGCTGGGTGCAAAACAAGAAGAGTAACACTAGCAACATATTGTTATTTGTGCCAGAACAGAAATGCAACTTCACTCTCACACCCCCAAAAGAACAGGCAAATGACACATTTTGCTAAAAAAAAAAATCAGTGAAATCCTAAAAGCGCTGTCAAATGAACTGTCCCTGAAACATGTCTACAGATTTAACACATAACATTCCATTTTAAGTTTATGCCAATCATGTCTACCTACACCCACCATTCCCCTAGAGGTCTATCCTAGAAGGCTAACAGCCCTATGTCGTTGACAATATAGAACATTTACCATTTCATGGAAATAACAATAGAAGAGTGTACACAGAAAGACAGCATCTGAGAAAGTGAAATGCCTTGACAAACATCCCCATGCCATCAGTATGCTTCTAAGTAATGCATACAGATAACAGTAGAATTTGCTAATGTGTATATATATATATATATGTGTGTGTGTGTGTGTGTGTGTGTGTGTGTGTGTGTGTATATATATATATATATATATATATATATATATATATATATATATATATATGTGTGTGTGTGTGTATATGTATATATATATATATATATATATATATATATATATATGTATATATATATATCAGCTTTTTCTTAATGACATTTCTGCATATGCAGTATGGTCATACATATATCCCAAAGTAATAGCCTCTTCTGTGTTCTCCACATAAACAAGTCTCCTCACCTTCAGGTTCCCTAGCTTTGTGGTTGCCTTTTTATGAAGTAGATTCAGGGCTGTGAGCATGTTGAAGATGCAAATGATGTGTGATCTCATTAGAACTGCTGAATCCCAAATACTTGGATCCGTGTAGCAAATATAAACATAGTGCCAGCACTTCCTCTGTGTTTGCTGCTAATGGATTGCAACTGTGAATAATTACTGGCAGGGAGAACAAAAACACAATAACAGTGGGTGTGTCAGCCAGGTTAGACTTACAAAGTGTAGAAGTAATTTTATTAAGGTTTTAAACATAAGTAAGGACCACACAATTCACAGTTTCTGTCCAATAAATCCAACCTACTCTTCATTTGTTGACAACTGTATATTATTGCCATTTAATGACCTCATACATTTTAAGGACAATTATATAGAATGTCTTACGGAATGCATGTCTCAGATTACTGTTCAGCTAAGACAAGAATGAGCAATGAATACAGAAATATAAGATAGAGCAATAGTCATAAATGGTTGTGCGATCACTCAGGGAACTACATCTGAAATTAATACATGCACAAATAACTGTCATATGCTTGTTAGTACTGTGGATGGTGTTGCACTTGGTTGCATGCATAAAGATTTCAGTTCCCTGCTGCAAAGGTGTTGGTGTGTCAAAGAGAGATAAGACCATGATTAAAGGTTGCCAGCCCTGTGATCATTGCAGTTTTTGTAAATATTTTTCTAAGACTGAATGTTTTTCATCTTCTAATACATTAAAAGTGTACCAGTTAAGAATATTTGGGAATCGTGACACAAATTAGGTTATATATTTGGCAACACGTAGCTGTTCAGCTTTTTATGTGGGGTAGAATTCATGTCTATTAAAGCTTAGAATTTCAGAACATCTTAGTGATATTAGATGTGCTAGAGTGTCAAATGCTATGTTTAAACATACTTTATATCATAAAACAGTGAGGTTTCAATTTACAATTATAGATAAAATTGTGTTAGATAGAGGTTATAAGTGGTTTGGCATACTATTTTGAATAAAAAAGAGAAGGGTTGGATTATTAGGTTAGTTGCACTATTCTCACCAGGTTTAAATGACTCTTTGTAATTGACCAATCAGTGTTAAGGCATTGCTAGTTAAGGGATGTTGCACTGTCTTGACTGTTAAGTACTGAAGAAGGGTGGTATAGTTGAAACCAGTATGATGTAGAATCTTGGAATGTTGGAATAAAGTACTTTACATTTATGTGATTTTTGTACTGTCTTTCACCACTATGTATGAGTGCTGGCTGTTGAAGTTTGTATCTTTGGATTTTGTTGCTGTCCAACTGGCTTTACTTGGGTGGAACTTTAAAAAAGAGGGATTTACCCTTACTGTGTTCTGAAGGTTCATTGGTGTGAGGATTTCAAATTCAAACCTGTGTAAAAATATTTCATGTCTATCAACAAACATGTTGCAGTGTTTATTTCATAGATTGCTTTTTTTTCATTTCCACTACTTTTCCCTTTTTTATTTATATATTTTTTCTTTTATATTTGCAGTGTTTGCACTGTGCGCCACTTAGCGCAAACAAGGTAACAAGGTAAACAGTGGTTAGTACGCTTCCGCATTACCTGCAACCATTGAACACTTGCAGACAAGACACAGACAGTCAATAATTGAAAATTAATGCATTCAATTAATTCTGTTGGGCACCGCACAAACATGCTAGGTGACGTTTCTCAGCAGCCAACACACAGAACTTAAGAATAACTAGAAAATTATGGAACTGTCATGTACAACTCCTTTGGCAGCAGGTGCAAGTGTAGGGCTGTAATACAGATGGTCCTTGGATCTAATACAGAGAGTGCAACATATTTTTAAAGTTGTGACAGTCAAGTTTAAAGTAATGAACAGAAAAATATACAAGTGTTATTTCAACATTCTTGTGGCAGTAGGCATAGGTCTAGGGCTGCCATACACATGGTCCTGCGTTCTAATACAGGACATTCCAGCCAATTTTACTGTTGTTCCATTTTCCCTTATAACACTTTAGATAGTGGAACATATATAAATTATATGTATGAGGGATACGACACCTTTATTGTGTTTTCAGATGACTGTGGGTGTACTGTCTACTATATTTCTGTAAGTATAATTCTGCTATCTGTACTTGGATGGCCTTCACACTTAAATAAGACACATACATAACTGATTCTATATACAAAAATCTTGTCAGGTCACACACATACTGGGTTAACACTTCAGACTGTCAGCTGTGCTTATGAATGATTCATGACTATGTCTGAGCAGCACTTCTTCTGTGGCAAAGATGGAAAATCACCATTGTGGAAGGAAATGCTTTGTCCCTTATGCATAGATTTGAATCCCACACTTTAGAAATCAATTTTATCAGTGTATAAAGCCAAAACAAAAATGTGTCAGGTTGTGAAATGTATGCCCCCAGTGCATTTCTGCAAAGTTAACTCACATAACACTTACTTTCCAATTTTAAAAAATTATTTCCAAGCTACAGCAGCAAACACCCCCCAAAACTACTGTCAAGTGTCAGAGTGACCTTCCAATTTAAAAAAAACTGCTTTTCTGCCTGCTTGGCAATGTTGTGCTCCACTTAACTTCTCACAAATGCGGTTGGCATTGTTTCTCAAGATTGTGCACTACCAGTAAATGCAACAGCAGGAATTGGTGGGAAATCATTAGTTGCCATTGCTCTATGTTTGGTATCAGACATGTCTTGTTAGAGGGGAGATGTCCAGTTTAGGGCAAAGACGTGGGGTGTTGATGAATCCAGGATATTTAAAGACCCATGGTCAAGTGTCACAGCCAAAGGCTTCTGCAGGTAGACTATTCTGGCTCCCAGTAAAAGTCTGAGGCTTGGAGTAGTTTGGCTAAGGTTGTATCCAGTGTGACTGGCATCCCACACACTGGAGAACAGTGTAGGCACAACTTCAATGACCTACAAAGGTGCAAGAGGGATACCCTCCACCAGTGGATGAATGAATTTAAAAATGGTGACATCCCCCAGTTGTGTAAGTATGGTCATAAAAAGAATTTTTAATACATCTAAAGCTAAATGTAGGCAAGACTGGTATGCATAATGCTCCTCTCTTCTTTGCTTTTCACAGCTAATGCCAACATTGAGTTGAAATGTAGGGCTCATGCTGAATGTCTGGAGAAACTGAGGGAAGCAAGTGGTATCTATGCAGCACAACAGAAGTATTATTGTAGGTTTAAAAGATACTGATAGATTTTTTTTTGGTATTCTATACAGTAGTAGCAAAGTGAGCATTCAAATTATAACTGTAAAAGCAATTATGCATTCACACGTCTGTAGCACAAACCAACTTTAGGAGGCAAGTGTAAGACTGTAGTCAGAAGTTTTGGGTTCAAATACCAGGAACAGCAGTTATACAATACTGCATTTCCTTCATAATATTAGATAAATTAAACTCAAGCATATGTGAAATATATGCACATTGCAAGGATTACTTTAAGCAATCCATAGCTATAGTTTGTAGTTGATAGGACTTAAATGTAATAGTTCAGACAAAAGAGTTTTATAATTGTGATACTACACTGTATGTCACATATGATGGTAGTAATTTTATCTCTTTTTTTCTCTCACCCAACACTTATCTCTTTTTTTAATTTTCTATTATGTGTCATCAAAATATCTCCATGTCATCCATCTGTAACAACTCACTAAATGCTTCACATCACAGTGAGGTAGGCCAGCCCCAATGGGTCAGCCTGCCCCTGCTCTACTGGCTCCAGCACCAATGCCCAGCACATCTGGGACCCAACCTGGCAGCACTGGCTCTGCTGCCTCTGCACTAGCTGTGCCCTCAGGTAGTACTGCCCTAGGAGCTAGTGCTTTGGTACCCTCCAGGAGTACTGGCAGAGGTGGGGATTTCATCACCATCCAGGAGATGCCAGGGTTGGTGCGTAGAGGTGTGCACCCCACCATTGGTGTACATCTACACTAGGTGAAGAAGCTGCTCTCCCTTAAAGTAAGTAGGAGGAGGAGACATCAATCATTCCAGACCCCAGTGGAGTAAGTGGACAGTGATGACAGTCCAGTGGATGAGGATTAGATTATCACTGTCTCCATGTTTGACAGGCATGAGCCTGGGTTGTCCCCTCCCTCACCCCAAACATGGTGTCCCCAATCTTTTGTGTCCCACACCATCCCTGTGTCTTGTCTTGTTTGTTTTCCTTTGATTCCTCACCTACCCAACTTACCTGACCCATAAATACCAATATCTCTAATCAGCATTCCTCTCTTACTGAATTAAAAAAGAAAAAATAGTCACTTGTCCCACCAAAAAATATCATCCCCTACATAGCTGTCCATTTAGCACAAGTGTCTTTTTGACACACTTGATTTGGTCCAATTGGCTATACAACATGATTGCATCGTTGTCACCCCAGTTTGTGGAGGTGACAGTCCACATTCAGCTAATATTCTACACATATTTTCAGTTTACACTGTTAAAGAAATGAATAGCTATCATTCTTTCTACCTCTCTCCCACATATTCCTGTATTTCTTTCCCTTTGTTCCTTCCTTGCTTGCTTCCCATTTCACCACTTTCCTATCTACCCCATTTTAACACTTATAATCTGGTCAAAAAATAGAATCACACACAACACACATAAGTACCAGAAAAAGCAATGGATTCCTTCACTTTTTGGCCTCTGTGTTTGCATGGAGTTTGGCATCCCACACCAATGCCAAGCAAAGATGAGTGGCTATACAATGCTGTGGTTACCTGTGCACAATTCTGCTTAACCCCACTGTGCTAGGTCAACACACAGTAATGCATGGTGTATGTACTATAAAGAATAATGTCATTGCATTATGACGTTTATTTAAAACTATTAGATACATTTGGACTTGAACTCAGTATCATTTGGGCTCAAAAGGAAATGCGTCAATGCATTTACACCTGCTACCACAGAGTCAGTTAAGCAGCAGGTGTGTTTCATACACTCAATACTAACTCTCAGAATTTTAACAATGAGCCCAGCGTTTGTGCACTGCTTAACTATGTGCAACCAGGGAAAGTAGTAGAAATGTGTATCTCACATGCACAAACACTTTGCTTGGCATCGTGCAAACCTGCTGCTTGCTGCTCCTTTGTGCTGTCCGCATTCTTTTATTTATTTATTTATCATTTGTTGACTGGGAAAGTCCGATGAGGACAGAGTATATTTTCAGTGGAGACTGAGGGAGAAATGCTCCAGATGCATGTCTTTAGATTGTGGGAGGAAACCGGAGTACCTGGAGGAAATCCACGTGAATGCAGGGAGAACATGCAAACTCCACACAGAAGGCACCCCAGCTGAGAATCGAAGCAGAGAACCACTTGCTGTGAGCCAACAACATTAACCACTGTACCACTGAGGTGCCCAAGCATGTATTAGCATGTATTAGTGCTGTTTATTGTTCATTTAGTCTTCATGCCATGAAACTACATGTGGAAACATAAAATGAAGGATCTATCTAACAATATGTCAGATATTTGCAATGCATCCATGTGTTCCCTCTCCCCATGCACTACAACCCTGATCTCTCAGTACTTGTTGACAAATGTATCAACTTCACTACATAAATTAAGAACAAAGGTTGTGTGATATACCATGCCCATCAATCTGGTAACATGCAGAACTAGAACTATCTTCACAGCTGAACATGCCTACACAGCCCTTTCCATATATTCTCCAGATATTGCTCTAATCACAGAAGCTTGGCTAAAATCTGATATATTCAACAATGAAATTATACCCCATGATATAATATACTAAGACAAGACTGAATGGCCAAAAGGGTTGGAGAAATAGCTATTCTGTTTAAAAATAACCTAATTTTTGAAGCCATAGAACTTAACACCCCAAATTTTGGTAACACAGGAATCATGTTTGCAAAACTAAAGCTTAATGCTAAAAAGCATATAAATAGTTTAGTATCCTATATCCCTCCAAGTCAGAACATCTCCACACTAGAAAATATTTTGGACTGGTCCTCCAAAGCACTGCCCCAAGAGACAATAATCTTGGGTGATTTCAACATTCACTGGATCACCTATAATTCCGATAATCCCACCAGCCACATCAACCTCCATGGCTTCACCCAAACTATTCAAGGCCCTACCAGGATAGATAAATCATCTAATAGACAGTCCACCTTAGACTGGATATTAACAAATAGACCTGCCCCCGGATTCATGAAGCTTGGCGCAAGGTGTAAGGCCTGCGCCGGCCGTGCAGCGTATAAATGGTGTAGTAGCACCATATGCATATTAATGAAGGTGCGCTGCTACCACATCCACGTGCATAGGACACGTGCGCGAGTGCATGGGGCGTTATTAAGCTGCGACCGGAGGCGTGTCAATGTCGGCTGGTGATGAGCAACCTAAACTGCTGAATATTATAGCCTGCCTGCAATAGTAATCACACCTATCAGTGTCCGTGGATAATGAAACGTATGCAAAGCATGCAAGACAGTTCCCGGCCACACAAAATGGAGAACCAAACAGAAATGCACACAACATAAGATAATATTCCGTCCATGGAACAAATGATATTTAAAATCTTGTGTCCGTAATGTACTGCACTGTCAGAAGTTATACCCAGTGGAAGTGAAGCGCATCATGTCAGCATATCGCCAATACACACGTCTAGCCCCATGGGTATGGTCACCAGCAGTTCCACAGTGGTAGTGATAGTACACAGCAGGGCAGTTGTGGCTATATAACAATCATAAAGAAACCTGACAGTCGAAATTGTATACCAAACACACACAAACATATGTATATTAAAATGTGCTATACACATGAACAGGAACGTAACCGTCACATACACATAGGATGCTATATGCGGAACTGGGATATCCAAAAGTAGAACCCATGCATGCATATGCAATACGCAACAACCCCAGTATAGCACATAACCCGCACCCATGTCCGAATGTCCACCAAATCCAGCTACCAGCCTTTCGCATCTGTACACCTGCACATAGCGAGTATTCCCCATATGTAGTAGGAAGTATCGTCCTAGGCAGTGTCCGGATTGCAAATATGTATCCCACGAATGTAAACATCCCATCACAGGTACGTAAATCCAAATGCCCGCGCGTTAATGTTACGGCAAAATGTGTGTACATCCCACGTGGGATAAGTAACCTGTTGAAACCTCAGAGTTGTTTACATGCCACGGTGTCCATTACTGTACACATCTGGACAAAACATGTATGTGTAGGCATGGTACTGTTCAGTTTCTACACAGACATGCAATTCATACTACGCAGGATGGAACAGCTGTCCACCATGCAGGTCACCCCACTAGGGTTGCCACCTGTTCAGATGGCCAAGGTGGGACATCCCTTGTAGAAATGTGAGAAGTTGCAGGATAAAACATATCCCCGGCCAGTGCAAAAGACAGAATTACATGTGTATGCCAAGATAAAAGCTCATGCCATAGCATTTGAATAGCTTATGCTGTCCCAAATAATAGTTATGTGTACCAGATACAAAATACCTGTATCATGCAACTAGTACAGAAAATAAGAAATATATTATTGTCCTAAAATCACAGGACATTTGCCATGTCTTAGGTGTCGTCGCAGGACATAACTGTCCAAAGTGGGACCTCCCCTCGTAAAGAGGAACAAGTGGTAACCCTACACCCCACCGAATTATCGACAGTATATATTCAACTCAATCACATACCGACACCATCTCTCAACCTATTACAGCAACAAAACCTGGACAAAGCCCAAAAGGATGGGAGGACAAATAGGGACAGATGTAATTACTGCTCCCACAAGCTTCCAAAGTTCACTGAATAATAGTATGTACATAAGCAGGAAATGTTGTGAAGGATGTGGGGTAGTCCCCAGTATTACAGAGGTCCGTACAAATATACTGTAACAAACCGTCACATATGTTGACTGTACTACTGCATACCCGTAGTTAATTCATAGTTACGTCATGTGCAAAATAATAACCCCCGTGAGAATGAATACAGGAAATAGTTAAATGTGAATGGGAACACCACTCACCATGGATTATGTATCCTAACCACCCCCACCCATATTATGTATTGACAACATCATAAGCTGCGGACAGGTGCCCAAACACCTGTGTCTGTAAACAGATTAAATGTTCAAAATGTACAATCCCTGTCCATGTGCTTTGTCTGACATTTGAACACGGTTAGGGCAGTTCCGTTCACCAGTCGGACAAGCCTAAACCCAGATCACCACATGAACACCCTGACAATTAAAGACCTGTATGTGTCAGGAATATAAGCCTTTGGGTTCTGAATATCCCTGCAGTGATGAAATATGCAGCTTGGGTCCAGAGCAGTAGGGAATAGGGAATGTGTAACATGTAGTACCGCATTCTTCCCAGCAGGAGAATGGATGCCTGTGACGTAAGTGAAGCGGAGAGGCATATGTTAATGTAGCTATGTACTATGGGTATGCATATAAATGAGTCAGAACACCAAACGTATACTGGTTACAGCATCCGGCCAACGTGAATGCAGTCCCGGTTGAACAACGACTACAGCACATATAATGTGAAAGTGTAATGAATGCGTCTGTGCTGTACAGACAGTTAAATATGTAAAGGTGAACGTGTGTTTCGCAAACGTCCATTAACGGGATTACAGATAAGTACTGGTACTGTCACAAGTAATAAAGCCCACGTAAGCACAAAGACTTAGTAAACATATGTAACCCACAATAAGGATATGTATGCACGCCCGCGCGTAACCTACAATAAGGAAATACAAGTGCGCCTGTGCGTGTGTGATCCGCTCACAGCATAGTGAATGAATGCTGCTTCCCCCACATTAGTTATACATGGCTCAAACCCGTTAACCTTGCAAAGTATGAAACCAGAAGAAGCCATGCAAACTACCGGTACATATAGGCAGATATGTGCCAGAACAAACATAGAAAGTGGATAGAATAACGGGTGTGTCAGTAGCATGGATTCTCTGAAGGGTATGCAGTCGTAACCTGAACTGCTTGCCAGAAATCCCCACCGTAAGTCTCAGATGAAATGCCACTACATTGCCAGATAGACACAGGTTTATGTAAAACACAGCGAAGATAAAGGGGTAAGCAGCTGTACACTCAGCGACAATCTGTATAGTGGAAAGGTATGGTATGGATATAGATATATATGTGTATACACATAATCCACAGACGTAAACCAAAGCAAGTTATGAAATGAGGATTGTACATGTATATATGTATACACAACAGACTTATGTCCCGTAGATATGACATATGTACATAAATAGGCGATGTTACATCTAATATGGGTAGACAAACAGACATGCAGGAAAGGTGAATAAACCACAGCATTCAAAAACATTGGCCAGAAAGTGACAGTCCAGCAAGTTCTACACTTTAAACATGCAGATAGGTGTCCATTGCAGGACTCCATAAATTGGAATATGTAGTGTCAACCGACATTGACGCAAAAGAAGTGACCGCAGCAAATACGAAATAGCTGTACATGCAACAGTATCAGGTGCAAGGGTGATGACACATGTGTCGATAGAATGTATGACGTACGAACTGATATCTGGAGAGTGGGGAGTGCATACAAGTGTCTCCACACTTCAGTAACGCACACATTAAAAATGTGTAATGGGTACTGTAGAGGGTTGTCAGGTATGGGAATCATGGGTATGCAGATATGGGCCTAGGTGTTGTTTGGCAGGGATTTCGTAGGCCCGCCCCGCGGGAGTGATGTGGGTATAGCACACACCTATATCCCCAATAATGGGGCAAACCATCCACTGGATATAGCGGAAACCATTTTGGCAATATGTAGGGCCCTATATCAGTGTCATGTAGGCGATAATCATGGATGGACATGCGTACGACCAAGATGGTACCCATAACTGGTAAACTGTCAGAATAACACAGCTGCACTAAGGCATAGTACACGAAATACAAATAGGGACTATATTAGATATACCCCAGACAAAGTCAGAATGTTGTGAGAATACTGGCGTACCCATGAATACGGATGTTATGAGTGTTACTAATCATGTAATGGAAATGTCAGTCACTATTATCTACCGCACAGTCTGTAATGCCTTGCCAGCAATTTACCAGAAAGGCACATCACTATGACAAATGTAACAAGGTCAAACGTCAGGGTGCTTACCCATAATGTGTACAGGTTAGGGGTATGAAGGTAACCTGTCCAGAATACATGTACAGAACTAGTGATACTAGGTGGACAGGTGAGAAGAAAGACATCAGGACAAATGAGAAAACATGTACAGGTCACACGCATGTACACCTACAAATGTGAATGACAACGTATGCCCTGTGAATGTCAATGTGGAAGGTTAATAGACACAAACGTAATGTGTCCCTCAGGGTGTCATGCAGTGTCACCGTAACAATGTCCAGTCCCCCAGACACGTACGTGAGCTCTGCCACTGACGGAAAGCGAAAATACCGGCGCACACATATGGCACATGATAGACCAATTAGTGTGGATAAGCAGCTGTTGGCCTGTGTGAGGAATACAACTTTCTGGGTGGGTGTGTCCTGCAATATAAATGTAATGGCATGTGGCCTGTGATGCCACCATACAGTGTGTGTATTGGTGTCAGAAAGTTGATATTTTGTTACAGACACATACTCTGCAACTGTACAGATTTACGATGAATGTGCAGAGTTCTGCCTCATATGTTGGGTGTGTTCCATGTAACAGTAACATTCTGGCACTTCCATGATAACTGAAGACATGAAATGATGACAAACATGTGCGTAAGACACCAAATCCGACAGAAAAGCCATACTAATGCAAAACCTATTATTGTGTCAACTATTTACGTTTGTAAGAGCAACATGTCAATACTGCCCCTATGTGTCCCACTATCAGATAAGGCCTTGTCCAGCAACTTGCTCTAGGAGGTGGAGTGGTATGAACAGAAACAGATACATGTGTGAGGAAACAGCAATATCGACTGCAAGAATACGCAGAAGGTATGACATGCGCTGCAGTAGGACGTGCAGTACTGTCCGCAGGTATGTGCTGACATTGCAAATGACAAAGCAGTCTACATGAAGAACCTTTAGGGCTGTCACCTTTACTAATGATGATACTGGGACATACCCACAGCCATGCACACAGCACAAATAGACATACACACATCAAAACTAGGCCATGATACATGAAGCCTCCGGCATGTACGAGTACAGTGAGAGTACAGCAAGGATAGATGTCTGCCAAGATATACAGCAAATGCCTGTAAGGGCGTGTAACACCGCCCGTAACATGGACGTTGCATGGACAATGTTGGGAGTTGCAACATACCCCATTGGTATGTGAAAGCTATGCAAATATGCGATACATAAAACAGTCAGCTGCCAATGCAAGAGCAGGGTTATGGGCAGAAAATATATATATATATATATATATATATATATATATAGAGAGAGAGAGAGAGAGATACAGACATACACACACACACACATGTGGCAGGGCTGGTAATCGAACCTACACATGACTACCCTATCACACTACAGCATGACGCATTTACAGAACACGCTACCGAGACTACTAAACACAGCAGACACACAGGCATTCTACTAGGTGCGTGTCAACATCCGCAAAGACAAAGACGGCAGCAGGATATGTCTGTATTGCAAAGCATCTAAAAGCATAACCTGAGTCCCTAGGCGGACGGGAGCATGCACACACACACACACACACACACACACATCTGGCAGGCCTGGGAATCGAACCTACACCTAACTACCCTATCACACTACAGCATGACGCATTTACAGAACGCGCTATCGAGACTACTGAACACAGCACTCCCAGAGGCATACTTCTAGGTGGGTGACATCATCCGCAAAGGCAAAGATGCCGATAGGGAATGTATGTGTTGTGAGGCATCTAAAAGCATTACTGTGTCCCCAGGCAGCTGGAAACACACACACACACACACACACACACACACACACACACACACTTGGAAGGGCCGGGAGTTGAACACACACCTACCTACTCTAACACACTAATAAACGAAAAGCAAAAATGCTATACAGGTAAAACCCAGTATATAAAAAGAGAAGTATATGAGAGAAAACACTATACCGGGTACCACACAATAACGTCTTTATTTAAACAAAGTAAAAAGGAGAGGTGAGCGCTTTCGCAACCTTCGTTGCTTCATCAGACAAAGAATTAACTACTAGTGCGCTTGCTCAACATGTTTTAAACACTGACCCTTCACACTCTTTCAAGTTCTTTGTTTTACAACATATACATAGAAATGTGAGGGGAGGAGATATAGAAAATTTCACAGAGAGCCGAGAACAAAGATGGATTATCAAGCTCAATGCTGATAGATATCCAGGCTTAAATGGTTGTACATCACTGGTTCCATTTCTTAAAGCTAGACGCCTTCAACACAATTAATTTTTTGCATAAAATAAAAAAATATATATATACATATATATTTTTTTTTATTATATATTTTGTATTATGCATTCTTTTTTTATATATATATTATATATATATGCATTTTTATGAGATTATTTAATTGTTTTAAATTAGATATGCATAAATATGAATATACTATGCATTTTTATTTATTTGCATTTTTATTTATATGCATTTTTTATATATATGCATTTTTAATGAGATTATTTAACTGTTTTAAATTAGATATGCATAAATATGAACATACTTTACATTTTTGTATATATATTTTATATTCATATGCGTATTTTACAATATTCCTGTCATATATGCCTTTAAATTTTCAAAAGTTATATGATGTCAGTAATTGGAAAAAATTTTTTTGACTGAGAGTGATATAAAACAAGCAGTTGAACAGTTAATTCTTTGTCTGATGAAGCAACGAAGGTTGCGAAAGCGCTCACCTCTCCTTTTTACTTTGTTTAAATAAAGACGTTATTGTGTGGTACCCGGTATAGTGTTTTCTCTCATACTCTAACACACTACAGCATTACGCATTTACAGAACACGCTACCGAGATTACTGAACACAGCACTCTCAGAGGCATACCTCTAGGTGGGTGACATCATCCGCAAAGGCAAAGACGCCGATAGGGAATGTATGTGTTGTGAGGCATCTAAAAGCATTACTGTGTCCCCAGGCAGCTGGAAACACACGCACACACTTGGAAGGGCCGGGAGTTGAACACACACCTACCTACTCTAACACACTACAGCATTACGCATTTATAGAACACGCTACCGAGATTACTGAACACAGCACTCTCAGAGGCATACTTCTAGGTGGGTGACATCATCCGCAAAGGCAAAGACGCCGATAGGGAATGTATGTGTTGTGAGGCATCTAAAAGCATTACTGTGTCCCCAGGCAGGTGGAAACAAACGCACACACACACACACACACACACACACTTGGAAGGGCCGGGAGTTGAACACACACCTACCTACTCTAACACACTACAGCATTACGCATTTACAGAATGCGCTACCGAGATTACTGAACACAGCACTCTCAGAGGCATACTTCTAGGTGGGTGACATCATCCGCAAAGGCAAAGATGCCGATAGGGAATGTATGTGTTGTGAGGCATCTAAAAGCATTACTGTGTCCCCAGGCAGCTGGAAACACACGCACACACACACACACACACACACACACACACACACACTTGGAAGGGCGGGAATTGAACACACACCTACCTACTCTAACACACTACAGCATTACGCATTTACAGAACGCGCTACCGAGATTACTGAACACAGCACTCTCAGAGGCATACTTCTAGGTGGGTGACATCATCCGCAAAGTCAAAGACGCCGATAGGGAATGTATGTGTTGTGAGGCATCTAAAAGCATTACTGTGTCCCCAGGCAGCTGGAAACACACACACACACACTTGGAAGGGCCGGGAGTTGAACACACAACTACCTACTCTAACACACTACAGCATTACACATTTACAGAACACGCTACCGAGATTACTGAACACAGCACTCTCAGAGGCATACTTCTAGGTGGGTGACATCATCCGCAAAGGCAAAGATGCCGATAGGGAATGTTTAGAGAGTGAGCGGTCTGAAAGCATATTACCGTCCCAAGGTAGACGTACACAAACACGCCAGTGCTGTCAACGGGCCAACTAAATATCTATGGAGCACAACAAACACTGAATAGATATGGGATGCGCCACAGGCAGTACACCCTTCAAGAGAGCAAGAAGTGTGTTCAATGTAGGCATCCATCGTGACATTGAAATTGGACATCTGGTGCCTGGATGACCACCATGGCTATACAGGATGTCAATGGCCATGCCCACACACTTAGTATCACACGTCTGTTTGGAATATACTGTGTGTCCATCTACACAACGGCATACTGGGCATGCTCACACACATAGCTGTTGCAAAGGGCCATCTTGCATGCACACGGAGTCTAAACACGGAGGGGCGCAGTGTGGAATGTACTGTGTGTCCATCTACACAACGGCGTACTGGGCATGCTCACACACTTAGCTGTTGCAAAGGGCCATCTTGCATGCACACGGAGTCTAATCATGGATGGGTGCAGTGTGGAATGTACTGTGTGTCCATCTACACAACGGCGTACTGGGCATGCTCACACACTTAGCTGTTGCAAAGGGCCATCTTGCATGCACATGGAGTCTAATCACGGAGGGGCGCAGTGTGGAATGTATTGTGTGTCCATCTACACAACGGCGTACTGGGCATGCTCACACACTTAGCTGTTGCAAAGGGCCATCTTGCATGCACATGGAGTCTAATCACGGAGGGGCGCAGTGTGGAATGTACTGTGTGTCCATCTACACAACAGCATACTGGGCATGCTCACACACTTAGTTGCAAAGGTCCATCTTGCATGCAGATGGAGTGTACACACAGAAGGGCACAGTAAGGTATAACTGCCCTCACGCACAGGGCGGTCACACATGCAGTGACCTGTACACACATAGCTGCCATCACAGCTGTCACAGGTGCAGGTCACACACGTACACACTGCAGTGTACACTGTAGCTATCAAGTCAGCACCATGTCATTGGTAAAGCACTACACAGCCTTACGGTCCCACAACACCATGTTGCACATGACCACTGGGCTGTACAGCGGTGTACACCAGCTGTGCAGAGTACACACGTACCAACAGGGATCCAACAGGTGTTATGCACTGCAACGATGCCAGTATACATGAACAGGTCAGCTCATGACATACCATGGCCCTTACACAGCTGTGACACCTGACTGTTGCTGTACACCAATGAACACACGTCTGGATCCATCGTACATGTGATTGTGTGGATGTGTGCATGGACTGCACACACAACACATACATACATGGCCTTTGATGTACCTTGTGCATAACACTGGCCCAATCAATGCTACACATGTGAATTGAAGGTGGGCCCATGTCTGTTGAATGCTCACACTACAGGGGGTAGCAGTGTTGACCGGGACACATACCCCTGTACTGGTCGCCTGTGACACCCGTGATATCATACCGCAGTCCATGTGTCATGTATGTCAACACACATGTCCAACAATAGCAATGCATACAAACATGGCAACAGGAGACACATGTGACATCTGTACTGTGCATGCAGCAAACATGCATGTGCAGTGGCCGATGTCCGTAACATAGTTGCACCTACCTACGACATGCAGATGCAATGCAGACCCATCATTGACATCTGTATACGGTGACATACAAACAGCACGTATGGAGGGATGTGTGTACATAACGTGGTGAGCCACCTGTCTAGATGTATGTGTGCAGGGGGTGGCTCACAGTTGTGTCACACACCATCCTATCATGCCATGTGCTAACTGTACGCTATGTTGCTGTTACGTGATGGTGCTGACATAATGCATACACAGCGGTCAGGTGTTAACAACTATATGTCATATGGCACCTGTAACACCTACAACCTCCCGTGTGTATATAGCAGCACATTTGCCAGATATAGCGTTGGTACACATAATGCAATCAATACCGCTGCATGTCCAGCAAACGTGTCATCATATGGCTGGTGTATCATTCCCAGCACTGCCATGTGTGTCCGAATGTGTGACCAGGGTTGCCACATATCGCGGGGAATATGTCCCAGTTGCTACACATCCCTGTACACCATTGTAGAAAACTGTACATACGTCAGTGTGGGAAGCATGACGTTCGCCGGTGATGTGCATCACACACATCGGTTGTCCGTATACACATGTGTGGTCACCACAGTGTGTGTGTGTCTGTATGTATGTCTGGTGCTTGGTGTGAGTGTGTATGCTAATATATGGTGGGAAATTATCACTGGCCCCACGTGTTGACTAACCCGTAATGGTGATGCATTGCACAACCCTGTTGATGCCATAGGTCCCAGCCATACTGGCTACCTGTGCATGTCCCTTCTCTGTGACACTTCGCGTGGGTGCATAGTACTGTGAGGGTGATGACCACACAGGCAAGGGTCCCCAGCTGCACACTATGGGGTGTGTGTTATAGTGGTGTACACCCCGTGACTGCGGCCATGTTCACGTACTGTTACGGGTCCTACTGCTGCACAGTGTGGCCTCCAGCTACCAAGTGACACCTCACATCATCACTGGCCAGGCCACTGTGTACAACCCCTGCACCATGTCACCATACCTGTAATGTGTCCTGCTATGTATGTCACGTCTTTGTCCAGTGTAGCCTTTGGCACTGACCACATGCGTCAGGTGCAGTATATGTGCAGTCATCTGTGTCATGTTTGTGTGTCCAACAGTCAGGATGAGGGTACATGTAGCATGCTGATATTGCCAGACGTGCCTGTGTGTACTCCACAGTTACACGTGGGGGACTGCAAACACTGCTACCTGTAGGCACATGCAAGTACACCATAGGAGGGAACCAGGGTATCACAACAAACATGCTGCTACAGATGTAACCGAGACACATACCGTGAACACATCACAATGCATGCTGCACCTGCACTACATGGTGTGACTGGTGCATGTCGGCAGTACACAAACCTATGTCACATACACAACTCAGTATTCACACACAACCACTGCAACATACACATCCCTCACTATGCATACACACCTCTCACTATGCTGTTCACCCTGTGCATCAGAATATTTGTGCATAACCCTGCACTGATGGTGTGGATGACAGGGATGCGGCACAGACTTCATCATATGCACAGGGTGATATGTTTGCCAGGGGCATAGGCTGCACCAATGGATAACATCATGTGTGTGTGTAAGGGCCGGTGAGTTGACTGGACATATCTGTGCAGAATGCATGTGGGTGTTGTGGAGCCCTACAGTTGTGTTTGCTGTGTGCGTGTATGTGTGTACACAGTTCTGCCATTTGTGATGCCTACACGGGGTATAATTGACAGCCCTAGATTGTACAGTGCAGGTTGTACAGTTCACTGTGTCTGTCCATGTGACCTGTGCCTACCTGGGGTTGCACAGGCACTACCAGGTGGAGGTACAGAGTGGCTACTGTCCGACAACACATGTCCGCTGGAAACGTGTCCCCGCTGAGACCGTCCAGGGCCACGTCCATGTGGCCTGCTGTGTCCTGGTGTTGACAGCACAGCAGCAGCTGCACTGCTACTGCTGCCGGCACTATGGGAGCGGGCATGTGAGGTGGCACGGTCACGTCAACCTACTCTAGGTGGTGTTGCTGGCCTACGTCCACATGGCCTACGCCTCACTCCTACCAGGTGTTCCAGCACAGACAGCTCCCGCTCGCGGATTGCCATGCCTTGGTCAAGGATACCGACCATTTCACCTAGTCACCTATCCAGAACATTAGCAATCTGCTGTTGAGCATTCGCCAGTGCCTGGATGTTGTCATTTAGGGTGTGGATAGCAGCCCTCTGCAGCCTCTGCCCTTCTCTGTTCTGCCGCTCAGCACGTGCCTGTGCCCCCATTACAGTCTGGAACATGCGTCTGGTGATACCAGCTGCTGCGCTCTGTCCTGCAGGTGCATGTCTGCCAGAGGTCCTCCTACGAGCAGCACCGGCCACATGCCTGTGTGGCACATCTGCAGTCATTACACTGACACCATGGTGTGCAGACACACCTTCTGTAACCACCACACGTTCCTGTCCCACGCCAACAGACGCTGACTGTCCTTCCTCTATGGCCACCGGTGATGTGGTATGTGTTGGCAGCAGAACTGTGTGCGAGGAAGAGGGGGACATAGCTGGGATGGTAACCATTGGCACAGATTCAGCCCCTGACAACCCTGCCTGTACCTCATGCATATGTTCATCACCGCTAGTATCTGTGGGGACACTAACATCAGATGGACCGCAGGAGGGTAACGCACCTACATCACCTGTGAATGCAAAGAAATACTGTAAAGTACAATAGATGCAGACACACACACACAGACACACACAGACACACAGACACACAGACACACAGACACACACAGACACAGACACACACACACAGACACACACACACACACACACACACACACACACACACACACACACACACAGACAATTACACACACACACAGACACACACACACACACAGACACACACACACAGACACACACACAGACACACCATGCATGTGATTTGTCAGATGGCATGCAGCATGCCTGCGATAGAGCAGAGGGCATGCAGCTCAGACATTAATAGTGTTAGTAAGCATACGTCCCTGGGGTGCACACTACAGCAAGCAGGTGTCATATCAGTAGCCATGCAGGTCACACGATCATGGTAGTATGCATGCATCTCCGTGATACACCATGTGGGCCAGAACAGGATAACAGTACATGTCTGACATGTCCTTGACATGTAATTTGCTGACATGTGCATTAACATGCATACATGTTTGACACAATGGTGTCCTGACACATGTACAGCATCATAATGGGCTTCACATTGCAGTGTTGTGTGTATGCCCTACAGATAGAATGCATGTTTATTAAATGTGCATGAGCACGGGAGGGTAGTGTGAGCCGTCTACATTGCTATACAGTGTGAAGTACAGACACTGTGCCATTGTATGGCAACATGAGGCATGTATGTTGCTGTAGAATGCATAATGTGTACACATTGCATAGCCATAACTGCAACACAGTCGTGATGTTTGACAGATCGTATATGGTAGACTTCAGTGACACCTCCAGTAGCTGTGCACAGGCTTTTAGGTTGTCCACTGTACCACATCAACTGTATAATCGGTCAACTAGGGCTATAATTGGACCATGTGTGGACAATGTGCAACAGGGTGTATACACATCCCATTTACTGTGTGGCTACATGTCTCTGGCCATCCCCCATGGCCATGTGTGCACATGTGGTGGCCATTGTGTGTGATGGGCATCTTCTCCACATGTCTGTGTGGTCCCATATGATATACACCCATACATGTCAGATATGTCATTCCACAGGTCTATGCAGACAACGGGTTGTATGTTTGGTATGTGGGGTATAGGTCATGTGATAGTGTGACAATATTGCAGACAGGACACTACATGTCTGGGACATGTCTGGTGGCACATCACAGTGTGTGCACCCGATGCGGGGGCATATGACACAATGGTGACACTTGTGGGCTGCCCATATCACAGCTCACTGTGTGGTACTGTGTGCGTACCACACATGTTGTTCCAATGCATACTACATATGCCTCCATTGTAGAACACCTCCACCATTGTATGCACAGCTGACCACACATGTCACAATGACATGTACTGTGGTTTCAAGTCTGTGTATCATTACGTTTGCATATATTGCACATGGGTGGCATGTGTGAATGCATGTTGGTGTGACCTGCATATCGTGACTGGAACAAACATCAGGTGTGCAAGTGTTAACTGGCCACATGGCAAATAGATCTACACTGTAACATGCCTGATACTGATGACAGTCTCACCTGCAATGGACCCATGTCTGTGCGGCACGCCAGAGGTACCTGTATAGGGGTGACACATCAGTATGTACATTATCCATGACTGTATGACAGCCACAGGTTGCACTGTGCATGTGCACACATTCACCTGTGTAATAGCATATAGTATGCACATGTGTGCATACACAACGTAGCATACTGTACTATGCAGCATGTGTGTCCACATACCTGGCATATGTTGTTACTTTACATTATGTACAGTGACGCATGCAACTACATGGGATATAATAGCCATATGTGCATTACTGACTTACCAGGCAACTCCAGGCTCATTGGTTGGGAGACACTCACCTCCACGATGGCAGCTAGTGTTTCTGGATGCTGTTTCCTGGGTGTCCCCAGACTGGCCAGTAGCTCCTCGGTGTGTGTGAGTGGGGGCTGGGTTGGTGGCCCACCACCTGTTCCACCTTGTTCCCTGGCGATTGCAGTGGCACGCTGTTTTGCATGTCGTATCAGGTCCTTGCAGTGTCTGCGCACCTGCTGGTAGGTGCGGTTATGGCCACCCACATCGTTCACCCTCCTGCGTAGATCCTGCCACAGGTTATCCTGCTGCTGGGCATGCTGTGGCACATGGATGAACAACAAGTCATAGTTGTCATGGTGCAGTGGGATGAGGACATCATCCTCCTGGTGGCTATATGCTGGGAGGCGTGTACGGGGCATTATCTGTAAAACATAATGATGGTGACAGGTCACAGTTTCAGAGATGTACAGAGATACTGCTGCACATACATTTCTATGACATCTACTGCATCTGCACAGTTATCTTTGCAAAGCACCATGACACTGACACAACTGACGTGTTTGTGTCACACATGTCACACCCATTATGCATTGGATATCATCACCATATATGTGTGTCGCCTCATTACAGTGTTCATACTCCATGTAAATGCTGTCTTGCTGTGGGCATGTCTATCTGACTGCACTTGTGTTCTTACCTATCTGCACATGCCTCGATGTGTCCACGGTACTACTGTTGACCTGGATGCTGTGTATATGTCACATATCAACACAGACACAGCCGGAATGGACTTGAGCAGTGACAATGCACACATATGCATGGACACCTGTACATGCATGTGTTTTGCCATATACATCTACACAGCACTGTACAACTGTTCAACATCCTGACACGGATCGCCTGTATTACACATGTGATAGACATGGGACAATGGATAGTCAGACAACATTCGCAGGGTTGGTCATCAACCATAGCATGTGCGGGCATGGTTTCCACACTGTTACAGATGGCCATTGTGCCACCGCAAGCTGCATCAGTGCCACATTACTGATCCAGTCAGTTGATAGTACATCTACCATGCGGCCATCTCACCATGTATGACTGGGATGACATCTGCAGCTTTGATGGACAGGCTTGCATGGTATGGCGGGAGTATATCACATGTATGGCACAGGGATCTGTCCAGCCTGCGGCGATCCTAGTATTGGAACGGTGGCTGTCCATGACATATGTCATATAGATCAGGATATGGACATGTAGCATGTCCATCATCATGGTGTAGCAAATGTCCTTCTGCAAGGTAGACGGCATGCTGCATAGTGGAGGTGTGGATTGTGAAGGCTGTTCTCGCACATCCATGCATAGCCATTACCCCTTACAGGTGGTATGTGATCCAATATTGGTCACCACAGTGCTGTATATGCCTGGCCAGTGATCTCCGTGCTCATGGATGGCACCCTGACATGACATGGATACCCCAGATGACTACCTAAGGGGCCTGGAGATGTCACCATGTCAGGGGTGCACTGCACAGCACCATCCCTTACACAGTGTCCATAATGTTGACCACAGCCTAGGTAGCAGTTTATGGGTACAGGGATGTTCACCTAGCGGTGACACTGCTGGTATCATCCATCAGACTGTGCACATATGTGACACACCTCACACACACAGCCCATTCTGTATGTTGTTCACAACACTGACACAGCTAAACTGATAGGTCATGGCCATTCACAGCCTCACATACACAGATGCCTAACATTTGTCTGTGTGGTATGGGCTACAATGAGGGTGGGGTACAACACATTAACCCTGTTCTACTGTATCTGGCACAGATGTGCTGTGCACATGTCACTGTTTCACCTTTTGTAGTTGTGGGTCTGTCAACAGGCCACTGGTGGAACACACCTGTGACATGCAAAGATATTTGTAATCAGATATCCATGCTATCTTGTACATCTGTACTGCTAACATCTACAGTGCTAATGGTTCATGGACATGCACACCATACTCAGCAGGGTTATAGTGCGGTGCCACCCTAAATGACTGTCATCACCTCTTGTGGGTTGATATTATCCAACACCCTATCTGTATTGTATGGTCATGCTAGGCACTTGTTCGGAACATGTGAGCATGTCATGAGCTACTGATTACTATAGCGCCCATTCCACACCACTTCCCACAGGTACACTGGCTGTCCTACACTTCCCAGCTTGCTTAAGGTACGACAGCTGTTGTACACATGTAACGCACATATCCTGTGGGACATGGTTGTATATGCAGGCATGTCCAACTGTCACATACCAGTGCTACTGCCTGTCTATATGAGGGATATGTCATACATGTGGCAATAGAGCAATTGTGTCATGTACACATTCAATGCTCACTTCCCAACATATGGCACTACAGCCTGTAGGGGATGCATGTCTGCAGCCGTGCTGGGCCATAGCTCTCAGGTGTACCTCATTACGGGGAACGTACCTCATTTGGGGTTCTAAAAGGTGCATGTTCCTCAAGGTTCCACATTGGAAGGGTACGTCACACATTCATTGTTGTACATAGTTTACCTGCTAGCCATGGCTAGATAGATGAGAATCATATTAATTCATTGGAATATCTGTTTTATACATAAGACCAGCCTATTTTAGCCATCATATGCCCTTCCTAGTTGACGCTGTTAGTAAGCCAGTTGTAAGTGTTCCACGTTCCACCCATTTGTCACACTGTATGAGGGCTAATGTTCCTCATTTTGGGGACAGGAGGATGACAGTTATGGCTGGGGGTAATGCTGTCGCTAACCCTGACTGCACCTGACAGTCATTTGGGGATGTGTAACATTCGCAACACACCCCACCCATCACATTGTCTCGCATAATCTACACCACTGGCCACACCTACGAGGACAACCTGTGCAGTACGTCTCCATACTCACTGTAGGCACCAGAGGTAGTCCCCATCGTGGAAGACAACATCACCAGCTTATAGCCCACAGACTCATGTGTGCCCACCACATACAGCCAATAGTGTGTTATAACATTCACAACACACCAGTCATAGCTGACTCTGTAGGGTGTCACACTGCAGTTTCACACAGCAGGCTACACAAGGCGTTAGTCGCTTACATCTTGCTGTTGGGTAACTGCTTCTGCAACATAACCTATGCACCCATGCCACACCTCACCAGGTACGATATGTCTGTCATTCGCCATGTTAGTGTGACTGCCCTGTGATGCCACTTCACAGACTACGTGTGCAGGGACATGCAATAGCTCACCAGTCTTATAGCCCTGAGGGTGTGGGCCTAGCCCTGGGGAGCATTTTGCATTCATCCGGACATGATACCACTGTACAGTGACCAACTGTGTCACTGCAACAGTTGCCTATGCTCCTATTGTCATTCCACAAGCATGTGGTATCTGTCCGCTATGATTATCCTGGTCAAACACAATGCTGTGGCACAGATGACTTGCACTTGTCGGCCCTGGGAGTACAGCTCACATGCTAGGCTCTTGCTGCTTCTATACTGCCTGTCCTGCACAGCTTCCAATAACTGTCACCAGCAGGGTGGTAACTGGCATGCGCGACATAGGGTCATGTGACACATTGCTTGCATCTTCCCCTGTGACGCATGCAGGCAAGGCACACCTTATAATGCACCACTCCAACATCTCTGCAGTGACTGGGACCTGCCTGTAGGCTCTGTAGAGCACACCTGCAATGACAGGTTATAGACAGACCATACCTTCCAGGCACATACCTGGACTGGCACACCCACAGCTGAGGGGTTCCCATATCCCACTATGTTGTCACACATCCTGACAAGTTGCTTAGCACAATGCATCAGAGGTGCTCCATGTGCAACTAACTGTGTCCGTGACCGCTATGCACATTGTAACAAGCGACAGAGTCAACATCATACCCCACGGGTAACATACCTTCTATGGTGGTATAGTGGACAGTGGGCCTCAGCTACTACTGATGTGTGACTGACACTACCCCACACTTCACTGGGATAGCCACTCATGTACCGACACATCCATGAGTCATACCCTCCACTCAGCTGGATCAACACATTACACACCACCTCCAAGACCTACATTACCCTTGGCATGGACACTACCACCATGTGACTGATGTTACACACCTGGGGTATTCCCTCATTGGTGGATTCTGAACATATGCTAATCTACCGTGTTAGCCACATCCCGGAAACACACCCATCACAGCATACACAGTACATGTGTACTACTACACCTACTACAGACGTCTGCTGACAGCGGTTGTTGACATCATGACACCTGTGCAGATGGACAATGCACATACAAATGCTGACACATACCCCAGTGCACTTAATTAGCATGTACACAACTGCATGGATCATGCTGTTCCACACAGAGCCATGATGGTACACACCAGATAACAGACGCCACTCTGGTGGTCATGTTCCACGGACATATGATGTACAACAACAGGTGTAGGCTGTTGCACAGTGGTGTACATTCCCATGTGTGGGGTGGCTCACTGGTCAGCCGTGGTGGGGCCACAGTGTCCCTCATCACATACTCCCAGACTAGCTACGTAAACATGACTGCCACACATTCCGGGGTGTACCACCAGGCATTATGGTGATATGTCAGTATTCGATGGCAACACCCACATCTGCTGTCACATACAACAGTCACTCAGGAACATTGCAGACCCAGGTATTGTTGGCAACATGCTGGAGGATGGATTCAATGCTGACAGTACACCCTCTCACTCACTACAGGGCCGCAATCCATACATGAACATTGTGGTGTCCCTGTGGTCACACCTACACAGTACTGACCTACACTCTATGTGTCCTGGGACACTGGCCCCATGTCACCGTCCAACGTCCCAGGCTGTGATGTCCACCAACCTCCGAATTACATGCCTCACCACTAGGCCACCATATTCAGTAATAGCCTTGTTTCAGACATTGTAGACCATGAATGGCACACAGCAGCATTTATCACACTACACACAGGTGGCACCGCATTGCACGAGTGGGACTATAGTCCTACACACCTGACTGGACTGTTCTGCGTGGCTATGGGGCACATCATCAGGGACGCCATTCTCAGAGTCATTGTTGGTCTCCCGTCCTCTGCTGCCACCCGGGTTGGGCTTGTTAAGGCCAGAGCATGGCCCCTACACATGGTGGACACCTTTCATACAGTTACCAGGGCAGTTGCTGTTGGTACAGGAGTCCACACATCCTACATTGTCCTCTCATTGCCTTTCAGCACCATTCCCCATTCTGGTATTGACAACATACACATTCACCTGCACATCGTACCCTGTATCTCACGATGTTATGCTATGTGGCTCATGGACTGGACACACAGTGAGGCCAGCATACCATAGTACCTATTACATGTCGGGTACTTTGGCATACCACGGTCCTCAGTCATAGGGCCCTTCATGTTATGTATATGCTTCCCTGTGGAACAGGCTGGCACAGGGGACTTTCCCTGCCTGGCTTTGGAACCCCTACATACCAAGCGCCATGATTGCACCACCAGCTGATACTGACTCCAACCATATGGATGTCACTGTGACAGATACATAATATGACTATCATGGCAGCAAGCTGCATGACACAAGGTGCATGCACATCACCTTTGCATTACACCATTCACCCACTGACTATCACATGGATGGTGGTCCCCTACATACATATCACATTGTACATGTTTGCAGTACACACATATGTCGCACCCACTCCTGTGGTTACCGTATTGTCACTGTGGCGTGGATATCCTCCTACGTGGCCACACCTATCTGTACTGGGTGTGTAACTGGTACATAGGCACCCATTGTACCTCTGAACACATGACATCTACACACATTCAAGGGTACACCACCCCATTTAGGGTGTACCTTACACAACAGCTACAGCTTTACATGCCACAACATTAACACACCATGACGTTTACTGAGCTCTGACAGTGTCGATTTGCGGCTGCACTACGGACACCACATCTGTACACATTTGCATACTACATAATCAGGGGTGACCTCTGCTGATCAGACAGGACCCATGTCCACAACATTATTGATGGATATACTCCTCATACGCAACATAAGCAGAGGCCACTGTGAGCAACATGCTCATGGATATGTGCACACACACCACAATGAGTGGGATGTGCTTCTGGGTTACATTCCCAGACCGGACACTCAGTAGCACTGTTCATGTGATACCTCCCTTGGTGGTTGGGAGACACATGTAGGCCTGGGATCACTGCAGTGGCTGTACTGTGCAGTGGTGCAGGTGACGCCTGGCTCTGCTCTTCACAGGGCACTACCCTGGAGAGGTGCCACTAGTGTGAACACTGTAGTAGTGCTTACACATGGACTTGACAGACTGCATAGTACCCCACTATGCACCTGTGCAGCTATTACTTGTCCTTTATGCATGGTTACTTGGTAGCCCTTCCATTTAGATTAGCTATCATGCTATTACTATGTCCCATACCTACAGGCCATATGTATCCTGTTATTGTACATACCAATAGACGGTACCTGTGGTATGCATGTTATGCCTCTTATGCTGTGTTGAATATCTGTCATATCTACCTATAATACTATACATTACACATATTTCACATAGTATCCCATGATGCAAAGCATACTTGCTCAGCGGGACCACCTTACATATGTCACTAACGTTATTTGCCCATACACATGCGTGCTGTGACAGTAGATCAGCATATACTATCCCCTGCTATGGCACTTCCTTGTTGGACATACCCTACCACTGATGGCGGGTTGTATGACATTGTTCTGTGTAATGGCCTCATGTAGCATCCCTTCTGGTGTCTGTGCTATGTACCTTGTGTCCCACTGCTGGACGCACAGATTCTACAAGCGTTAGTATGCTCAGCAAGACATCACTACATAAATACCTTTCCCCACTTTATGCATTGCGGACACGTTTAATTAATGCAAACCAGGCTATACATACAGTAAAACTAATTAATACAGATCATGCTATACATAACCTTACATATCGGGCGTTCTACATACCTTGTCGTCATTACGGCATTTCGATTCTATCTCTCTCACAGTGTTTCCAATGTTTTTCGGTATGAACATACGGTTTGAATGTCTGGCAAGTCATCCTTATATACGTCGATACCTGAAACATGTGGATTCTTCCCACCAATTGGTGTTCCTGAGTGACTAATTACTTGCATATCAGCTGTGCAGCTACTCCATTCGCCAATTACACAGTGACAGTGGGGTATAATTGGATTCTCCACTTGGGCATTGCCTATTTGCTCTACCTTTGGAGAGACAGTCTGTATTGTGTTTTGTTATGTGTAACTGCAACTGCTATGCATGGAGACAAGTATAGTTTGGATTCATGTCCCCCGTGGATTGTGTGTGACAGGTAGAGTATTTGGTTCAACATGTGGGTGTACCTGTCATCCCGACGTCTGATAATGGAGTATTGCAATCAATACCTGTAACATGGCTGTTTGTTCCATTATACTACGCCTGCAATTTTGCATGTCGCCTTTAATTGTGTCTCCCACATGGTATGTTGAGGGTTCTGCAGATGTAATTGACTGACTGGATGTATGTGCTGCTATTACAGTTTGTATTGCTTTAGTTTCCAGTGTGGGGGATGTCGGTGGTTGTACGTAACATATATGGTTTGTGGGCCTTGCATTTCTACATAATCCGTATATATGTGTGTGGGCTCCGTCCCTGATTAGAGAACTAACAGTTAGTAGACTTATGTTACGGGATTGTACATTGGGCCGTTGTTAATTGGTTTCTATATCGTCTGCAGGTGAGCTTGCTACTTGTATACCTCCATAATTGCAGCGATATATCAGCGGATATGTGTAGGTGACTGCTATCCCTTGTATTTCTGTCCCAGATATTTGCAGTCATTGTGGTTGTGTTGTTAAAAGAGCCTGTTTGCCATGGGTTGCCACCTTATCATATGGTCATTGTTGGACACTTGCGGGACACAAAGCGGTGTTTACAGGCCAACACGTGGCCACAGTCAGTACACAGGTAGCACATACTTTTATCCTCACTACATACCTATTGTTGTGTGACTTTGGATACCTATCATATTGCATGTGACATTTAAGTTTCTTACATACAGGCATGACTATTAAATATGACTGTTACATTATATATGGGACATATTTATGTCCTACCATCTCGGACATTTGCCCTTTGTACTGTTTTATGTCAGGACACACCTGCCCAGGGTGGGGATGTCCCTCCTACTGTGGTACAGGTAGTAACCGTATGCCTACGTCTAGCTATACCCACACCTACCATACTGGTCTGCCTCTGACTTGGCACCAACATACACATGTTGTGGACACACACCCACATTACAGTCACACAGAAACGCACACAGCACCTTCGACGCACACTTACACAGACCACGGCACTCACAGACTCAGTTGAACACAGTACCTACGTGGACCGTGACACCGTCAGGGGTGACTAACCGTCCCTTCATATCATCATACTATTACTTGCGGATGTACTGTTCCGGTACTGTGTTCTGTCGGTCTTTCAGCCTCGTGGTTACGCATGTCGGTATGTTACACATTCCTTGGTTGGTGGTATCCTATTTATTTGTACCTCCATGATGTTATGAATGTCGTTGATCTATCTATCATATTTGCAGATATCGCTGAATCCATCTATATCACCATATATCCCTCTATTGCCCTTTCTATCTGTATCATATATATGCATATGTGTACATATATATATATATATATCTATATCTATATATATATATATATCTATATATATATCTATATATATATCTATATATATATCTATATCTATATATATATATATATATATATATATATATATATATATATCTGGCGGGGAACGTGACAGGCACACAGCACCACCATATGCTGTAGGACCCATGTACTGTTCAGGTGTTGGCATTCCGGGTTGCACTGGCTGTTGTGTTTACAATGTTTGAGGGCTGCCTATGTAGGAGTCACACATTGGGCCACCTATACATTACAATTTACAGGTGGTCATGTTTGTGTGCCATCCATTTTACTGTGTGTGCAGGTGGAGAGGTGTCAGTCCGTAGGGGCCTACACGGTCAGAGTATGTGCTATACATTCCCTCTTTGCCAAGGCGTAGGCATATTGGGCATGCCTCCGTCTGCCTACTGGGGCTGGCACAGTGTGTTCATGGTCTGAATCCCTCTGTGCCTGTACTGGCCTTGGCAATTGCGGTGGGCTATGAGGGCCTTCACCATTTTGTCCCTGCTGCAGCTGCTTCCGCAGGATCATATTATGTAGCATGGCACATACTATGACGATGTGGGCACACGTGCCTGGAGAGTACTGCAAGGCTCCACCAGATGTATCCAAGCACCGGAACCATGATTTCAGCATCCCGAACACACGCTCTATGATGATTCTGGTTTGTGCGTGTGCCTCATTATGGCGTTCTTGCATGAGTGTGTGTACATTTCTGATGGGAGTCATCATCCACGACTCCAGTGCATAGCCAGCATCCCCCACGAGATGGCCATGTGGGATGTCCCCCCTGACAAATACCTGATACAGCTGTGAGGCATGCCAGATATGGGAGTCATGGTAGTTTCCAGGGCTGCCAGCACACACATCCATGATAATGCCCTGGGCATTGTACACGACCTGGCAGTTGATGGAGTAGAATCCCTTGCGGTTTATGTAGCGCATACCCTGCTCACCGGGTGGTGACTTGATTTGTATGTGCGTGCAGTCTATCGCACCCAGTACCACCGGGTATTGTGCCACACGGTGGAAGTGACGCATATTGCTGGCCAACTCCTCCTGAGTTCTGGGGAAGTATATCTGCTCATTAGCATGTGGTAACATGGCATCCAGGAACTGGTGTAGCACCCTGGATGCTGATGCCTGTGAGATACCCATTATATCTCCAGTTGGCCTTTGAAAGGTACCTGTGGCCAGTATTTGCAGGCTTACACATACCTTCGTGTCCACTGGTATGGGTTCCCCTCTGTTGTTTCTGCTTCTCAGGTGTGGCCGGCACAGCTCCACTATTTGCTGTAAGATGTCCCTGTCCACCCTGTAATGCTCTACTATCTCCAGGTCATGTAGCCCCTGGTAAGTTACCCTTGGTCTGAGCACTCTCCTTCTCCTCCGAGGCCTGCGGTGGTTGTCGGCATCATCCTCAACAACACCGTCAGTCTCTGACACATGCTGATGAATCACAGCTATGGCAGCTCCCAACATGTACATTTTAAAAGTTACCCGTGTGTTTACACCTATGGTGCAGTGTTTGGGAATACACAGGTGTGTGTTGGGTGCTTACACACTTTATACTATTGTGCTGTGAACACCGATGATGTCATAGGGTGTGTATGTACATTCGTAGCTACAGGTTACGTTATGTGTTTTACTGCCGGGACTACTATTGTGGTGCCTTTGGTGTTGAATTACATTTGCCTGCCATGGATTACCTCTTGACCTTCCCTTTACATTTTCTGCGCGTTGCACCTACCATTTTCTGGCATGCATCCTGCAGCCTACTTTCACTTGTGCTTTCCTGGACCTGGCGTATCTTGCGTTATGTGTGCTACTGCCGGTCTGCTGTCGGTTTGCTTTGCTCTGCTGTGTCAGGTCTCCTATCTTTGCAATCCAATACCTCCCCTCCTTTCTTTGCATTCACATGCCTCCCCTATCCTGTTTTGCAGGTTTTTTCAAGCGGACTTGTCAGCTGCCGTTGATTGGCCTTCGTGGGTTGATTGGTGTTGATTGCTCATTAGTACTCCAATTACCCTACTTCCGCATTTCCTTCTTTTCTTCCCCTGTCCTTCCTGTTTATGCTATTGTTTGCGGCGTGTGCGTCTGATTACTGGGTTTCGGGCACGTTTCCATCCTCATACACATGCGCTTTTGTCCACCATGTGTGCTCTCAGCTAAACGATTCCTCCCCACCCCTGTCCTGCAGCTTTGCTTAGCAACGGACAGGCCAGATTTGCAATGCTCCAATGGGCTTAGTGCTATGGTGGCACACCCCTCTGCTGATGTCATGTATCTCCTCTGGGCCACTCCTCGGTGTTATACCGCTGCGCCATATGGTACAACCTTCATCCGGTGGGACATTTGCAATTCAGTATTATCTGCCTCATTTGCATGGCATTGACTACTAATTCATAGTTACCGCGCCGAACACTATCGCAAGCCCTTAGCAACCCTTGCACCTTGGTTGTGGTGTTCCACGCCTACCATTGTGTATTATGCTGTAAACCTGATTTCTATTACATTGCGATTTTATGACATTTTTATATTATTTCTTTATGTTACAGCTTCCGCACACATGCCCTGCGGTTCTGCTGTGTGTTACTGTGGACATGACATTAAATGTTGTTATATACACGTTGTGCATCTTTTCTTATGCCATTGGCTGTGTATTTCGCCATTGGCATATGTTCACGTTGTGATACCTGGGTCTGGCCCTCTTCCATAGCTCCGATGTTATGTTTGGGAAAATGTAAACCGTGTTTTTTGGTTTACATTTCCGTGGGCTTACGCTATGCCTGCACCACTTCATGAATCGCTATATGCCTTCATTTGCATGGTGCAACACTGCACATGGGGTGATTTGCATACCTACGCCGGGGGCTGCGCAGATGTGGCATACGCCGGTAGTGCACGTGGAATTGGTTCGTACCTGAATCGCTCGGCGGCCATATTTGGTGCCAAATTTGCTTCATAGATAACAAAAGAAACTAGAGTACTCCTAAAAAAAACAAAGATAAAGTTTGGAGTAAATGACACATTACTAAATCTCAAACAGACAAACAAGCATATCAGGAGCTCAGAAACAAAGCAAAAAGTCTAATCAAACAGGACAAATAAAATTATGGCTTTACTATCTAAACCAAACACCATAACAACCCACAAAAATTCTGGAGAGCAGTTAATAACATCCTCCTACCAGGCAATGCTAACACACTCACCCCATCTTCCACTAACAACCTAGAGAGCATAGCCACTCAATTCAATAAATATTTCACTGAAACAATTCTAACTCTCTCCAACAAGTACACCGCCACTACCACTCCTATTAATCCTACGTCTGACAAAAATAGGAACTCCTTCTCTTTACATCTGTCAACCAACACAGTAAAGAAACTAATGAAAAAAACTGAAACCCACTACCCTTACTGCAGATAAACCTCCTGCAGAATATCTTAGAATTGTAGCTGATGCCATCTCCATCCCTATATCTATCCTCATTAACCATTCCATTACTAAACAACTAGTTCCACCAGTTTGGAAAATTTCATATATTATCCCTTTACACAAAGGCGGCAAGTCAACAGAATTATCCAGTTATCGGCCACTTGCTATACTGTTACCCATATCCGAGATACTGGAAAGATGCATGCACACACAAAGTGGACTTCCTACTTACTAACAAATTACTATCCAGTACCCAACATGCGTTCTGACCCTTCCACAGCACCACCTCCTCTGCCCTTATGACCTTCACTAACTTAGTCAACCACCACAGAAATAATGGCAAATTTGTCTCTCCTGATTTCTTGACCTCTCTAAGACTTTTGATATGGTCTGTCACAGCAAGCTCTTAAATGTCCTTACCAAACTCATCTTAAGCCAGCCTACTCTGTCCTGGTTCAAAAACTATCTAGCAGGCAGTTGGCAAGCAGTTCAATGGCAACAAACCCTTTCCTCTCTACTACCCATCACCTTAGGAGTTCCCCAAGATTCTATCTTTGTCCCCCTACTATTTACTGTCTTTACTAACTATCTCTCTACCTCAACCCTTCATGCATCTCTCATACTGTACTCTGATGATTCTGCAATGATATGGGCAGCTTCTTCTCTACACCATCTACAATCAATAACTTAACAATCTTTCACTGCAGTAGAAACTTGGCTAATTCTCAACTTGTTTTATACCCCAACAAAACCAATCTTATGCTTTTCTACCCCACTAGAAACACCACCTTTCCTCCCTCCTTCAGCATTTCATCACTAAATAACATCATCTCTCCTGTACAATACACAAAACTTTAGGTGTAGAAATCGACAGTAGCTTGAAATTTGAGATCCATATTGCCCAAACCATTAAGAAAGCCCACAAAAAATAGGCACACTTTATAGAAATAAAAAACCTACTAACAGCACAAAAGCCACTATAGCTAGAACACATCTTATCTCAACTCTTCTCTATGCATTGCCAATTCTCACAGAATCCTGCTATTACAAAACTGCAAAATTTCCTACTGACGCCAGCTCTAGGACACATCATTGCACTGCTCTCAAACAATTGAACTGACTAGAACTCCCTGAACTAATAACTTATCACTAACTATGCTTGGCATATAAAATCCTGCACCAAGCTGAAAAAACACTAGCAATTTAAAAATGTATTAACTCCTTACTCTAACAAACACGTACTTCATTCCGAGTAGCAAATCCCTGTTAAATGTTACCAAAGATAACAATAAATCAGGCAACTACCTTTTCTCAAAATACACAGCTAAAATCTGGAATATCAGATACCAAACTCCAAGAATCTAGATACAGCTGGCTAAACACAAAGCAGATAAATCCATAGAAAAGAAAAAAACAGCTTGCACAGTTGGAAATGGTCAGGCAAAAGATTTTACTCACAAACGGCAACCAAAACCAGATAAAACATAAGCGCTTTCACACCAACACTCTGCACTTCATCAGATCTAACATAACTAAATAACAACCACATTTATATACCTAAATCAATCATTCAATTAAAGCAAAAACAAATTAAAATCATAGCCTAAGCCCACATGATCATAACACTGGTTTCAAGGGAACATGATCATTTAATCCTTTCCCTGTATTAGCCCTTAACTCAAGTATCCAACAAAGCTCCACACACACTCAGTTCTGCCGCGGATGTTACCACCCCTAATACCTATTTTTACTAACTCTGGGAATGACAACTTAAAATGATGTGAGCTGCCATATTGCAAAATATGTCTAAAAAGAGCATTATGTTTATCAGATGTCTAATATCATAAAGATGTTCACGTATCCACTCTTTAAATAGCCTGTTGGTTTTGCCAAAGTAAAAACAGTGGCATATCACACAATCTGCCACATATACCAGATTGCTGCTCTTACAATTAGTGTAAGAAGTAGAGGTATAAATACGATTAGTCTCTGGATGTACAAAAGTATCTGCACTCCTTATATAGGTGCACATGTTACAAATATTACATGGAAAAGTACCATTCCTATTCACAATAGGTACACCCTTAATAAGAGGCCTATAACAGAGTAACTGTTTCAATGACTTATACCTTCTAAAACAAAACATCTGGCTATCTCCCAAAACATCTCTGTACTGGCTATCACTCATAAGGATAGGCCAGTGCTTCTTAATGCCTCAGAAACTGAGGTCACATTGTTCAAATAGGTAAAGGTCACCCTGATATGTTGCCTTTTACAATTAACATTTAAATCAACCGGACAAACATCAGGGATAACACTAGAGAAGTAAGGTCTTGCAGACTCTTCCTTATTCTGAAGCACTTTATTTCTTGTATCTACAACATCATGAGGGTATAACCCCTGAATAAAATTCATGACTGAGTTGCTCAAAAGAATCTAACATATTGTCATCGGGGGCATTAAGTCTAGCTTATCGAAAAAATTGCTCTCTGACAACATTCTGAATATTGTGTGGTGGATGCAAACCATCCTTATGCAAAACAAAAAATGTCTTACACGACTTTCTATAAACCTTAGTTATTAAGGCCACTCGCTGTCTTAAAAACCTGTACATCCAGGAACTCAGTCATTTCATCTGATGAGTTCATGGTAAACTGCAAAAAGCTAGTAGTTTGTTCTAAACAAATCAAAAGATCACGCAGGACATTAGACGGACCTGTCCAAATAAAAACACATCATCCGCTTATAAAAGGGAATGTACTTCTTAAAAAATTGCCCTCATTAAATAGATTTAGAGAATGGGATTACTGTACATCAGTACCCTGATTACAGAACGAGCGGTCTCCAGCAGGGCATTAATGTGCAAGTAATGCCCAGTGAAAAATGAGTCCGCTGCTTCATGGCAGCTTATCAAGCCACAGTGGAGCTCGGACTGAGAAAAACAGAATGGCCGCTATTATTTTACACTTGCTAAGCAGTGCTTTTGCTGTTTAGCAAGTGTAAAATAAAAAGTGTGTGTGTGTGTGTGTGTGTGTGTGTGTGTGTGTGTGTGTGTGTGTGTGTGTGTGTGTGTGTGTGTGTGTGTGTGTGTGTGTGTGTGTGTGAGAGAGAGAGTGTGTATGCATGCATGAGAGTAAGAGAGAAAGGTGATCGTATGTATTTATGTTGCTTGTGTGAGTGAATGCATGCATGAAAGCAAGAGTGACTGTGTGTGTGACAGAGAGAGAGAGAGAGAGCCAGAGACAGAGATTGAGACTGGGAGCGATCATATGTGAATGAATGCGTGTATGAAAGCAGAAATGACTGTGTGTGTGAGACATCAAGAGAGTGAGAGTGATCTTGTCTGAGTGAGAGCATGTATGAAAGCAGAGCAGTGTGTGTGTGTGTGTGTGTGTGTGTGTGTGTGTGTGTGTGTGTGTGTGTGTGTGTGTGTGTGTGTGTGTGTGTGTGTGTGTGTGTGTGTGTGTGTGTGTGAGAATGAGAGAGAGTGAGAGCGATGTGTGAGTGAATGTGTGTATGAAAGCTGTGTATGAGAGAAAGAGAAGAGGCTGTCTGTAAAATTTTGTCTTACTTACTTCTTTCTTTTTTTAAGAACTATATTTTTATATATATTTTTGATGTAAAATGCTTCCTCCAGCATCATTAACATGTACTACCGAAAGTTTGAAACATTAAGCAGAGGAACTATTTTACATCAAAAATATACAAAAAAAATAATATAGTACTTAAAAAACAAGTCTGTGAGACCTCACTTCCCTGATGTTTGTCCGGTTGATTTAAATGTGAATTGTAAACGGCAACCTATCAGGATGGCCCTTAGCTATTTGAACAATGTGACCTCGGTGAGGTCATTAAGAAACACTGGCATATCCTTATGAGTGATAGCCTATATAAAGATGTTTTGGGAGATAGCCCAAGGTCTTGTTTTAGAAGGAATAAGTCATTGAAACAGTTACTCTGTTACAGGCCTCTTATTAAGGGTGTACATATTGTGAATAGGAATGGTACTTTTCCATGTAATAGTTGTAACATGTGCACCTCTATAAGAAGTTCAGATACTTTTGTACACCCAGAGACTAATCGTATTTATACTTCTACTTCTTACAGTAATTGCAAGACCAGCAATCTGGTATATGTGGTAGACTGTGTGATATGCCACTTTTTTTATGTTGGCAAAACCAACAGGCTATTTAAAGAGTGGATACACAAATATTTATGATATTAAGAAATCTGATAAAATAATGCTCTTTTTAGATATATTTTGCAGTATGGCAGCTCACATCATTTTAAGTTTTCAGTCCTAGAGTTAGTGAAAATAGATATTAGGGGTGGCAACATCCGCAATAGAACTGAGTGTGCGGAGCTTCATTGGATACTTGAGTTAAGGGCTAATACAGGGAAAGGATTAAATGATTATGTTCCCTTGAAACCAGAGTTAAGATCACGTGGGCTTAGGTGGTGATTTTAATTTGTTTTTACTTTAATTGAATGATTGATTTATGTTTATAAATGTGGTTGTTATTTAGTTAAATTAGATCTGATGAAGCACCGAGTGTTGGTGTGAAAGTGCTTATCTTTTATCAGGTTTTGGTTGCTGTTTGTGAATAAAATCTTTTGCCTGACCATTTCCAACTCTGCAAGCTGTTTTTTCTCTTTTCTTTGGTAAAATCTGGAATACTTTACCATCAGAAATAACATCTATTACCAATTTATCTCTCTTCAAAATAACTCGTCTCACTTAACCAATATGTGGCTATGCTCCTGTACAAATCCTGGATAAGAAAATAATTACAATGCAATGTCCTGTTTACTCTAAACACTCTTTGTCTAGGTAATACTAGTTCTTCACACAAATCAGATCACATCTCACCTTTCAACATACTTCTACCCATTGTTATTACAATCTAAAATATATATTCAAGGACTGTAGTAAAACTATTATCTTCAAGTTGAAATTATGTTTCACTATTTATACTCTACTGTATCTCATCCTACTACCGGCTATCAGTCGATGTAGTATAGCTATGAAAATTGCTCACCCACTGATTATTAATAACATCTGGTTTACAGTCTATAACTCACTCATTTTCCTGATAGATTTCTTCACTTTGTTTTTTTAAAGACTAATTCTCTGTTTTCCTGTACTAGACTATTCAACAATGCCATTAATAAGAATATTTACATGAATGTATTTTTATCCAAATGTTAAATGTTTAGCACAAATGTTAAGTCATGTATATGCAAACCTTGTATTTGTAATTATAATCATTGTTACATGTTAAATGTGGAGTTTTTCTTCCCGGGCCTCTGCTGAAAAAAGGATTTTTGTCCAGTTGGACTTTCCCAGTAATCAAAGGAAAAAAAATAAAATAAAAAAACACAGAGTAGATATTTTCAGTGTCTCAGTTTAACATTATTTTATATAGAAATGTTCAGAATGTAATAAATTCTAGTTTGTTGTTTTCAGAAGCCAGCATAAATATTGTACTGAGGGGGGAGGATAAGAAGAATCAGAGTGCAGATTTTGATAAGTTTGAAAAAGTAAACACCAGTGTAAATGTTTACACAAACATAAGGGCAAAATAAAAAAAGAAACACATACTGCAGATTATGTCAATGTTGTTAGTATTTTTAGGCAAAAATAAAAAAGAAACACCTACTACACCTCAAGTCAATGTTGTTACTAGTTCTATAAGAAAGGATTTTCAGAATATCTATAAAAGGTGTGGTGGTCCATTACCAAATCAGGTGATTTATCTGTCATTGTTTAAGAGAAAGGAATGACAAAACATATATTTCATTGTTTACAGGAAATTCATTATAAAATAATGTACTGCTTAATACAAATGCATCAATTTTAGTTACAAATAGACCTCCACCAGAGTTCACAAGTCCAGTTATGATGTTGTCAGCATTTGAAGGGTCATGGGTTACAACAGTGAGCAGTTACAAGTGTGACAGTAACATACTAGGTATGGACATGTTGTCAGAGTTAAATGTTGTTTTAGACTTCAGTAACAAGATTTTATTGAAAAATATAAATACTACAGACTGTATAGTAGTGTGAACAGAAGACACTTGTAAGAAATTGTATGCAGTAGATTGTGCAAATGTACAGAATTTGAAAAATCAGTTAATACAGAAATACGTAAATTCAAGGGCTAAAGACAAAATAAATTCTGGTTCAGTTTCTACAACTGAAGTGCAAGCAGAGCTGTTACCACATTTTCAGAAAGAGCATCTTAATCTCAGAGAAGCAATGGCAGACTAGAAAAAAAAAGGAAAAAGGAAATCAAATCTATTCAATTCACTTTTATGATTAGTAAGGAAAAAAGTGACGCAGATTAGTACTAGATTTAAAATTGGTATAAGTATTTACCATTCTGAAAGCACAAGTTTTATATAGTACACCAGAAATCACAGTCAAGTTAAATTTGCCGAATAAATGGTTTGCAGTTACAGCTGTGGCAAATGATTCTTTGGTTTTTGTTTTGTTTCAGCATACATTGTTAAGACCTTTGGATTAAAGTTATAAAGTGTTGAAATGCATAAAGAATACCTTGATTCAAAGACTGAAAAAGAGCATTTACAGACATTAAATGATATATGGCTATCTTTCCAGAGTATAGAATTTAAAGTTAATGTTACATTTTTAAAAGTGACAGTGCAGTGAAAAGTTTGAATCCCATGCAAGAAAAGAGTGCAGCATAAATATTATGTGTCATTGAAGCCACAGTTTCAAATCTCATGCCAGGAAGAAAAATGCAATGCAATTTTACTGTATGTGGAAACTTCACATACTTGTAAAGGACAGACAAGTAAGGCACCAGCATCAAATCTGTTGGCTTTTAGTAGTAAATGTGTATATATAAATGGTATAAGCTTTTATGTATTTCATGCCAAAAGTACAGTTTACCAGAACACACCAGAGGCAGGGACTCACTTAGCTGAGTTATCAGATTACAGGCCAGCTCAGTGAGTTGAATTAAAGACAATACAGTATGCTATAAAACAATATGGTAAAGATCAGATAAATATTACTAGTGACTGTTTTATGAAGTAACAGTTCTTACTATTTATCCAAGAAAATTATAGACAGTAATGATAAACTCTTGCAGCATTCAGAAGTACTGAAAGAGTTAAATGACATCAGCTGAAAAACAGATATATATAAGATAGTGGGCAGAGACCTGCAAACCTGAAGAAACTTAAATTATGACCTGAGGGTCATGGAAAAAAAGTAAAAAAATTTGAGAGGTACAATTAATTTTATAAAGGTGCATAAATGCCAAAAAAAAAAAAAAAAAAAAAAATATATATATATATATATATATATATATATATATGCTAAAGCATTAGTACAGTGTCAGATTATTACTGTAGCTTCATTTTTAGTCTATGACAGGGAAAATGTCACTGAGTTTTTTTTATTTAACTCAGTGATGAAGTTACAGCTTTTCTATTTCACTAAAGTACACTATCAGTTTGTTAACAGATTTTCAAGAATTTATTTATTAGTAACATAGGTTCATTTCACTATAGTGCATTATCAGTTTGGGTACAGACTTACAAGAAAACATTTATTGGTAACATAGGTTTATTTCACCGTAGTACATTATCAGTTTGGTTAGTGACCTGCAATAATTAATTTATTAGTCACATAGGTTTATTTCACTAAAGTACATTAACATTTTGGCTACAGTTTGGGTACAGACTTCCAAGAATGCATTTATTGGTAACATAGGTTTATTTCACTATAGTACATTATCGTTTTGCTTAGAAACTCACAAGAATTTATTTATTGGTAACATAGGTTTATTTCAGCATAGTGCATTATCGGTTTGGTTACAGACTTGCAAGAATTTATTTATTAGTAACATAGGTTTATTTAATGTAGGAAAATGGATACAAAGTCAAGGCAAGAAGCAATCCTATCAGTTTATAATTGTTAAAACTGCAATTTTTTTTGTATTTTGACAGATATTATATGCAACTTCATTTCCAAATTTATTTAATGTTCAAGATATTCTGCCCACATCCCTGTCAGAGGGATATGAGGAGAGGTCTGGAAGCCAAATAATTTTGAATGGTGACTTAAATAGTATATAATGGACATTAGGGTGGCTTAAGTAGCTCAGCAGTGACTAGGACCATGCAGAGTAAGGCTTAAACTTGGCAAAATCTGTGGTGCACAAATATCGACAGAAGGACAAGACCAACAAAGCAAGAAGTAAAGATTATTGTTTTTTTCAATACTTCTTTTAATATAAATGAAATATAGTTAACCGTATAGATTAGTTTATGTAAACGTGTTTGAGTTATCAAAAGAAAGTATTCTTTAGAGTTAAAATGTGATTACAGCAGATGTGCATTTATGCAGATTAGAGTTAGTTGCGTGGGTTTCCTCCGGGTGCTCCAGTTTTCTCCCACATCCCAAAAGACTAGGTGGATTGGACATTCTAAATTGGCCCTAGGCATGAGTGCATGCATGTGTGTGCCTTCTGTTGAAGGTTGGGTGCCGGGCTGGCAACTCGACACTGTAAAACTCCACTGCCAATCATGAGCGGACAGGTGATCCTCTTTGATGACCCCTAACCAGGAAAAGCCGAAAGAAGAAGAGTTAGAGGAAGTATGCAGAAGTGTTGTCAGGCCAATTAGTGACATCACAACATGAATTATTTCATGCTGAAGTTTTTAACTTCAAGTTATTTTTTCAGACAGATATATAATGGTACCAGATTTCAGTTTATGATTTTATCTGTGTTCAGATGATACTGGCAGAAAAGGTTTTTATTTACTGTTTAACTAGTCTCCAGAATATAACATTTATACACTGCTATTTATAAATATGTATCACTTCAGTGTAAATTTCAGCCATGTTTCAGAATATGACATTCATACTTAGTTATTTTATATGTTCAGCATAATACATTTCTAACAGCCTTACTAGACAGTTTCTACAACATGCATAAATAGCATGCATATATAATCAGAATAAATTTTCAGAATTACATCACACCTCACATTATTCAGTCATTAGTTTTAAGAGTAAAGTGACAGAATTATCTGAAACAAGCTTAGCAAATTAAGTTACCTAAAGAACAGTTAATGATAGTTACTTAATATACTCAAGGTGTGACAGGTCAGGCTTAATTTGCTAATTTGTTATAAAATATAATGCATATCACATAATATTATTGTACATTAGACAGAAAGTTAAAATACACTGGCAGAGTATGGAAAGGCATAAGTCTGAAATTCAGAAAGCATAAGTTTTAGAAAATGTACTTCTACCATTGCAGCAATCAATACTTGAATGTTATGACACAAATTAAAAATGCATACCTCTATTACAGCACATAGAAAATAAAAAGGTAAATTTACAGGATTATTTAAAAAGGCTAACTAATGACTTACAGAAACAAGGTAATACAGTATATGGTAATTATGCTTTGAAATACATAAGTTATAGAGATAAAAAAATAATTTACAGATGGCTATCGTCAAATTAGTATGGATCTTGTTACCTAAAATATTTAATAGTAGTTATAAGACATGTTAAAGAAGTGCCCAGTTATGTTTAAATCAGAAAAGTAAGACTTTAATTGATTTTCAGAATAATTAACAGACCATGAATGCTCAAGTGACACCTAGTGGTCAAACTAAAATTGCAAGTTTATTTACCAGATAAAGAAAATTTATTGTATAGCTGATATGTTAGCTGTTAGCTATAGTGACCATTATAGTATCCTTTGCAGACTATATTGATACATTTTTAAAGTAATTACAGAAGAAAATTCCAGTTCTGTCATTCTCAGAGACACTTGCTCCAATATAAATCCCACATAAGTACAGTTAGTAAAATAGACCTTGCATAGGCCTGAAAATGAAGGTTGGGACTGTGTCTTCATTTGATATTTCATATTTTGAAGTAACTACAGAGGTAGATCCCTGTTCAGGTATCTCAGGAGGAATTGTAAGATCAGATTTCACTTAAGTATAATTTGTTAGACATAAATACAGTATTCTCTTTGCCTAGGCCTAAAAGGCAGCCATATTAAAGCATATCTATATCTTCATTCTATGTTTTATATTTTACATGCAATTTCAGTGACTGCACTTTCAATAGAAAGGAATGTTTCAGTAAAGAAACAGCAAAAAGTGGTTTAAGTGCCCAGAAACCAGCATTAATAAACCAAAAAAGGCACCGGAGACCAGTGGATCCACCACAACGAAAGTTTTAAACCAAATCCAAGATGTAACGAACACACAGCACATAAAATGTCATAAAATGTTAGCGTTGTAAAACCAATTCCCCTTACATTTTTGTCTACTAAAACTTCATCAGATAGGCATATACATCACAAATAATCCCTTAAAAACCCTTCCTTCTTTAAATTAACCAAAAAAATGCATCAAACAATTAGTATCTAAGATACAAAATAAATATGTCTGAATGAATGAAACTACATAGAAACAGTCTAATACTATTGAATAAATGAATATTCATGTTAAAATTAAATGGTTTGTGTCAACAGTAATAAATGCATTAAATACATTGAACATAAATAACTGTAAAATATCTTAATATATTAAAAACTGATAAAAGGTGTTTTAAAAGAATAAATAGGAATAAACAAAATGAAGTGGCACCATCTGGTGGCAAAATCATGAATTACATTTGAATCACATTTCACACTAATACAGGCTGTGCAAAAGCGTTTATGTCATGTTATCGAAAGATGAAAATAGTGAATGCTATTTCATCGGCCCCAAAACATCTAAACATAAAAATATCGACCACACAACAGAAGCGCATCAAACAAACAGCAACCACACACATACACTTAAATTCCTACATCTAACGCTACACTAAACTAAACATACACTACTATCTACCCACTTACCTTAACCCAAACCCTAACCCTAAGGTCCATCGCTATCGCACACTCACCTAACCCGTGCCCTAACCCTAACTCACTTAAACCGCCCTTAACCCTAAAGTCTGTCACTATCGCACACACGCCTAACCCGCTCCCTAACCCTAACTCACTTAACCCACCCCTAATCCTAACGTACAAACAATTGCACACTTACCTGAACCCAACCTGTAACTTTCCACCATAGGGCTAAGAATAGGGAAGCCACAGAAATGGCTAACCGAATTCATTCCTGAATTCGCTGAATAGTGTTCGACATCAGAACATTCGAAGTTTTAATACTTCGATGTTCTGATATAGACCCGTATAAAAAATATGTTAGATATATAAAATATGGGCTGTATAAAATAAGTTGTTCAACATCAAAGGACCATAATATACTAAACTGCTAAAAAATCCTATGGTTACAATTTTGCAGATCTAAGCTTTAATACTGGTTTTAAAGATACCATGTAATTTAGTCCTGGGTAATTACTAGCGTCCAGGACTAATTGCCAATATAGCTCATTATCCTCCAGCCTGGTCTCCCAGGGACCACCCCTGGGATCTATAGGCACTACCTTTATTACAAAAAAATGAGTACTCTGCATTTTCACATAATTGGGAGTGTTTATAGAGGGCATTATTGTCATTTTTCTTTCTTATATCATATCCATGTTCATACATTCTTTGTTTTAACTTTCTGTCTTGCCCACATAGAAGGAGTCACATGCACCACACAAGGCAATGTATATCACACCTGTAGTATTACAGTTTGCATATCCTTTTGTTGTAATGTTTTTATTCCTACATTTCAAATGTATAACATCACCTGTCCGAATGTGACTACATTGAGGACAGTTACCACACTTGTGTGTGCCTTTTTTATTACTGGAAAAAATTCCATAGTTGTGGTGATGTTGACTTCTTTCTAAAATGTTTTTAATGTTTAGCCCTCTTTTGTATACACATTTGAGTGGTTTATCAAATATAACATTTAAATCTGATAACCTAACAAATTTGTTCCACTCGTTGTCAATAACTCTCTTCACCAGGTTACTTTCACCATTGTATGTAATAACTAAAGCAGATTGATATGTACTCCCATCTCTCTCAGTGTCCTTGTTAACAAAAGTCTTGTCTGGGGAAGGGGCATTTCTAACAAAACAAACAACGTTCTCAGTAGAAAAACCACTTTAATACAGAGAGCAGAGCTTTTGGATAAAATCCTTTATCAATACTGAAAATACGAATGCAAATGCAGAATATATATAGGTCTAAAAGAGTCATATGACCAACAGCCAAAAAGTCACATGACCCTGTCAAATAATACATAAAAATAATGAAGATAACTATACAATGCTAAAATATAATGCAATTACACAATGCATATAGAAAACAAAATACATTTAAAAAGACAACAATATATATTTTTAAAAATAAGATGTACACTTATATACATAAAAGGAATGAATCTCATAGTCTAGATCTACTCATTCTAACCAAAACAGGTTTAAGGCTGACAGTGCTATTCAGGCCAGGGGGTGAGTCACCCATCAACCTAACTATCCAGTTATATTCTTTAATCTCTAGTTTATTATTAATGTCACCACCTCTGGGTGAGGGTAAGACAAGATCTATAACTTTAAATTTAAATAAATGCTGTTCACCAGAACATAGCCTGTGTTTATATAAAGCATTAGAATCCACACATCTTCTAATTTCAGACTTGTGTTCTGTAATCCTATCTTTAAGTTTACGTGTGGTTTTGCCCACATAGAAGGAATGGCATAATACACAGGTAGCTAGGTAAACCACATGAGTTGTAACACAAGTAGCAGTTACCTTAAATCTAAACACCCTCTTATTAATAGGGTGTTTGAAAATACCTAAATGTTCATCATCAATGTCATCACAGCACGAACAATTATAACATTTTCGTGTACCCATAGTGCTGGATAAATGTGTTATGGTATTAATAGAAAAATCTTTATAACAAAGAACACTTTTGAGGGTTCTCATATTTCTGTATGCAAAAGATGGTATATTACCCAACATTGCTTTTAGCTCTTCAGATGCCATTAAAATTAACCAGTTCTTATGGATAATACGTTTAATGCAAGAAGTCTTTGTACTAAACGAAGTAACATATCTTACTTTCATCTCATCCTGGCTGAACACATTAGACAAGCCATCCGCTTGTGTTTCTATGGCGTCGATTGACAAAATAGGGGCCAGCCTTGTCTTAAGGATACCATGTAATTTAGTCCTGGGTAATTACTAGCGTCCAGGACTAATTGCCAATATAGCTCATTATCCTCCAGCCTGGTCTCCCAGGGACCACCCCTGGGATCTATAGGCACTACCTTTATTACAAAAAAATGAGTACTCTGCATTTTCACATAATTGGGAGTGTTTATAGAGGGCATTATTGTCATTTTTCTTTCTTATATCATATCCATGTTCATACATTCTTTGTTTTAACTTTCTGTCTTGCCCACATAGAAGGAGTCACATGCACCACACAAGGCAATGTATATCACACCTGTAGTATTACAGTTTGCATATCCTTTTGTTGTAATGTATTTATTCCTACATTTCAAATGTATAACATCACCTGTCCGAATGTGACTACATTGAGGACAGTTACCACACTTGTGTGTGCCTTTTTTATTACTGGAAAAAATTCCATAGTTGTGGTGATGTTGACCTCTTTCTAAAATGTTTTTAATGTTTAGCCCTCTTTTGTATACACATTTGAGTGGTTTATCAAATATAATATTTAAATCTGATAACCTAACAAATTTGTTTCACTCGTTGTCAATAACTCTCTTCACCAGGTTACTTTCACCATTGTATGTAATAACTAAAGCAGATTGATATGTACTCCCATGTCTCTCAGTGTCCTTGTTAACAAAAGTCTTGTCTGGGGAAGGGGCATTTCTACCCAAAATAGGAGCAAATCTGGAATCTCTGGCCTCAGTAACTTCTGTCAACACATCAGCCAATAAATCACAAGGATAACCCCTGGGCTTGAACATTTCCATAATAAATTCACATTCTGCTAGCCTGTACCAACTGACCTTTTATTACCCCTCTTTTCCGAAAAGGGGGGTGAGCACTGGTATAATGCAAATAAGAACTGGAAAACTTCTGTTTTCTGTGTATTCTAGATTTAAAGCCATTGCCCGCCCTTTGTATGTTAACATGTAAATAATTCAGCTCAATGTTGTTGACTTGGTATGTAAATTTTAAAAAACTGGTAGTTTTAGAGATGTATTCAAGAAATTCTAAAAATGCATTATCTGTACTAGTCCAAAAAAAGACATATGTCATCTAAAAAGCATCCGTAAAAATTCCAGTATTTCTTAAAATCTGACGTCATTACAAATTTGTTCTCCCAGTGTAGGAGAATGATGTTGGTATATGTTGGGGCACAATGTGCCCCCATTGCCACTCCCTTCAATTGTTTATAATATTGACTCTGGAAGAATATAAAATTGTTGTTCAAAACTAAATCCATTAAAACTAAACGTGTGGAACTCGCTGAAAGAAATACCATTACAATCAGCTAAGAATTCTTCAAACCATAGTAATCCCACATCATGTGGAATACAAGTAAATAAATCCACTACATTGAAGGGTGATAAAACTCTGTATATTTGATTGTTTTGTATTGTCTATACATCTTAAAAAATCCCAAGAATCTTTTAAAATATTTATGTTGTTCAGTACTATATTTCTTCATTTTAAGTCAATATATCTTGCTAAAGGTGTAGTTAGTGATCCTTTGGCCGAAACAGTAGGCCTAAGGGGGTGGGTCTGAGGTGTTTTTATTGACCTTAGGTATGCCAAAAATAGAGGGGGACTCTAGGTTTGTCAACCTTTACAAAATTATAAGTCTCCATGTCAATGAGTCCCTCTAATAATAAATCATTCAGACACATAGAAGCTTTTTTGTAAGCAGGAAAGTAAATAATGTGGGAAGAAATAGCCAGGGAATTCTTATGGCTAGGCTTGTATAGGCCCTAGGGCAGATAGCCTAGTACCAACCTATGAACCTATGAATATTGACTCAGTTCAAAGAGACTCTTGCATACGTCTCTTCATCACTAAGTAACTCAAACATTTTCCCTTCATATACAATCCGAATCTATGATCCATTAAAACAACCCCCCCCACCTTTATCAGGTTTCGTGATTCTGAGATTCTTGTTTTCCTTAGATTCATATAAAATGTCATTCTCCTGCCTTGTAAGGTTAGGAATCACTTTATTGTACCTAAGCTGTTCCCTTAACTCTTTTTCCACCACTGATTCAAAATTTCTAAGCTGGGGGTGTAGTGGTGGATTAAAAGTGCTTTTCTTCACTAATGGATTATGTATATTTTTTTTCCTGTCCATTAAAAATAGTTCTACATTTTTCTGCCTAATAAGTAATTTAAAATCAACTAATAAATTCACAATGTTCGCTTTAACCCCAGGTATAAAAGTGAATCCTTTTAAAAACAAATTAAAATGTCCTTTGGTAATGATAGTGTTACTATAATTAAAAATGTTAAAACCATTGTAACTAAAAATACAGCCGTCTTGTGTGATTCCATCCTGAAGTTTTATCTCCAGTAGGTTTTGTCCTGTGATGTCCATCCCTTCTGTATTTGATTCCCAAACCTGTAATTTACAGGGTCCTTTTTCTTTAGCTTTTTCGACTTCCTTGGGGGTGGAAATTCTAAAGGGTGCTAAATGTTTAAATTTTCTTGATAAACATGATTGTTAGTATTCGTATATGCCCATCATTTTTCCCCCCTAAAAAATAATTGTTAAAAAAAAATTGGGCATCATTTCATAGTTTCTTAGTTTAGTACTAGGCTATCTGCCCTGGGGCATTTATAAGCCTAGCCATAGTGATGTGGCTTTCGCCACCCCATGTAATGGTACAAAAGTGTACAGAATAGATTTAGAATACTGTGCCTCTGTCTAGTAGTGACACGGTGAAGACCCCCTTACATAATAGAATTAGTTTACTGTGCCTCTGTCTAGTAGTGACACAGAGATGACCCCTGGGGTAAACCTACGATCTCCCATCCACTCGTCAAGATTTCTCTTGAAGAGAGTCAGTGAGGGGCTCTGCCTAACATGAACTGGGATTCTGTTCCAAAGTATGGGAAGCCTCTGAGTTATGAATCTGTCCCTCCAGCATGTCCTATTCATATTTCTGCTGAAGTTTAAATTTTTAGCTCTTGTGGTTCTGATGGATTTGGATTTTTTGAGGTGGAGCATGTCCATCAATTCCTGATTGGACATGGCCTTGTACGTCAGGCACAGATCACCTCTGAGTAGGTGGTATGCTACTGAATAGAGCTGGAGTTTCTTTAGTCTGGCAGCATATGACATATGTTGGAGACCCTTGATCCTCTTGGTGAGGTACTTTTGGGGTCTCTCTAGCTGTTGCAAGTGCCAGGTGAGGTACATACCAAATGGGGCATTGTACTCAATCATGGGCCTGATAAGGGAGGAGTATAGGGTACAATGACCTCCTTTGATCTGGATGTGAATCCCTTCATGATAAGGTGGGCAAGGTAGAAAGTCTTTCTAACCACTTTGGCAACGTGGGTGTCAAATGAGAGGTCACTATCGACTTGGGTCCCCAGGTCTCTGATTACTTTTTCCGTACTCAGTGGGTTACTGTCTATGTGATAATTTGTGGGTACTTTGTTTTTCCCAAAGGGGGTGACTATACATTTTTTGGCATTTAGTTTAAGGCCATGACTCCGGCACCGGTTGTCCGTTTCAGTGAGGCCTTTCTGTAGGATGTATGTGTCAGCTGGTGTATCGACTATGGCGCCTAGTTTGCAGTCATCTGCAAACTTTGTCAGCCACAACCCTCCCATGTTTGCTTTCACATCTGAGAAATAAATGCCGAACAAGAGGGGTCCCAGGACAGAGCCCTGTGGGACACCACTTGTGACTGGCTTTGAGTCTGACATGGCTCCAGCGATTTTGACTTTATGGGTTCTATCCTTTAGCCAGTTTGCAACCCATCTTGTGACATATGGATTTACATTTAAGCTGTTGAGCTTGTCAATGATGCCAGAATGGGGTATTGTGTCGAAAGCTTTAGCCAAGTCCAGGTAGGCTGTATGGACTGCTTTGCCCTCGTCAATGGCTCTAGTGACTGTTTCGAAAAAGTCAACCAGTTTCAAAAGGCAGGATCTGCCCTTTACAAAGCCGAACTGGGTGGGATCAAGTGTCTGTAAGTCCCCAATGTCTCTGTTTATGAGTTCCATAATGATTTTTTCCATAGCTTTGCAGACCAGGCTGGTTAAGCTTATGGGGTGGTAGTTACCAGGGTCTGTAGAGGTGCCTCCTTTGTGGAGTGGGACTACTGTTGTTGTACGCCAGTGTTCAGGTACATATCCTGTAGTAAGGCTAAGGTTAAATAGCATTTTTATGTGCGGGTTTAGCTCCTCTTGTAGTTCACGTAGCACGCAACCCGGGATACCATCAGGTCCCATTGATGCTGTGTTTTTAGCTTTGCTGAGGGCGGTTCTCACCTGGACATCTGAGATGACAGGGAGGTTACATTCAGCTGGGATAAGTATTTCTTCTTTTGGGGGTGAGGGAGGTGAGAAATTTGCACTGAACCTGTCTGCCAGAATGTTGGCAATATCTGTGGGTTCAGTGTATTTTTTGTCATTGTGAACTAACTCTTGAACATATCTGAGGGTTTCTGCCCAGGTTTCTAACATAGCAGAAGAAGGCCTTGTGGTTATCTTTAGTGTCCATAGCGATTTTTCTCTCAAAGTTGGCCTTGGATGTTTTTATAAGAGAATGTAGCTTTCTACTAGTGCTGATCAGAGATGCCTTCTCTTTATGGGATTTTGCTCTGTCGTGCAGTAGCTTCCTTCTTTTGTTATACAATTTGTTTATGGCTGGGGTCCACCAGACAGGACACCTGCCCTTGGTGGAGAGGGTCTTGGTTTTATTTGGGATTGCATGATCCATGCATTCTTGGAGATGTCCGTAGAAAGCATTTGTGAAGGATTCTGCGTTGTGGGATGTGGTTTCCACTGGCCCAGTGGGCTTAAAGGATACCATCTCAGTTTTAAGAAGTGTAAAGTCAGCTTTTGAGAAGTTTTTCACTGTAGTCTTTTGTGTTGGGGGTGGAGGTGGGATATGTATATCCAGGGTGATTAGTTTGTGGTCAGATCTCACTAGTGAGGGGTATACTTCCGGTGTGGAGCACTTTGTCCCCATGTTTGTGATGATCAGGTCTAGTATATTACCTCATGGGTCTACTTTAGTTAAA